>NW_020884965.1:1260083-1262462 GCF_003945725.1 Corapipo altera
AAGAAAAGAAAAGAAAAGAAAAGAAAAGAAAAGAAAAGAAAAGAAAAGAAAAGAAAAGAAAAGAAAAAAGAAAAGAAAAGAAAAAAGACAAATCTCCACCTCTGTACAGTGACAGAAGCTGCAGCACAGGCAGCTACAGCAACAGGTAATGTGAAGAAGTTGAATTTGGGTATTTGGAAAGCTGATCTTGAAAGAAGCAGAAATTTAAGCAATCCTTAACACCTCCTATTTCTCTACATCTTCCAGTGTCTCATTAAATCAGAGCCTTTCACAACACACAATATTCCCTCTGCTTTCTGCAGGAGCACCAAGATTCTTTCATTCATGAGTTTATCGTGCCCTTTCTTTCCTATTTCACTAAGGAACTGGAGGATGTCAAAGGATATCAGCTATTCCATAACCCTGGAGCAAGCATTAGGTAACACCCTTGACAGTCCTGGGTTTTCATTAGGAAGGTTTCCACATCTGTGTCCTATGGCCTCAGGGGAACAAGTGATGCCTTGAACCAGAAACACAAATCTAAATGCTTGAAGTGTAAAATACCGGGGCAAGAAGCATCTCACAGGCCACTGTGAGAAACACGTTAGTAATCTCTAAAGGCCAGATGAAAGTCTCCAAGAGCTAGTCATATGATGCTTCAAGTGATGATTAGAGCCTTAAAAAACTGAAGATGGAACAGGAAGGTTTTCGCCAAATCACTGAATAAAACAACAATCAAAGAATTTAAAGCTGTAAGTACAGTGGACTTCAGCACTGGAGGGAAAAACTAAAGGAAAAAAAGAAAAATACCATTTTGATAGTTCTGGCACAGATTTTCTCAGGACTGGGAGCATATGAAATAAAATCTGGCTCTCAGCATCTTCGTTTCCTTCTTTCCCCACACCTTTCTACAGCCTTCTGTCCTTGCTGGTAAATGCAAAAGAAGTGTTTGTAAGATATTCTCTAGAAACAGGAAAACATTAACTGGTAGAAAACAAATGTGGCAATATCCAGCTCTATCTTTATAAGGATCTTCTAGAGCTTAACAATTCCTCTGTACAGATTCCCTCCAACTGGCCAGTTACTAGTTCCTACACACTCAGTGGTCCTTGACCAACAAATATCCTCAAAAGGATATTTGCAGCAGCAGATTTTTGACAGATCACTCTTACTCACCCACCAGAAAACAAGAAGCATAATATGTGGGAAATGAAGTCAGATAAGCTTCCAGGCCAGCAAATAGCTTCTCTTGGATTTTACTTCAGAAGGAAACTCAATCCACAGCAGCATTAGCCAGTTTCGGACCACTGGATATCTGCCTCGTAATCAAAGATTTCACCTCTTGTCTGATAGAGCTTTCTTTTGATATTATTGACAAATCAGAGAGAGCACCTAAATACAAATGTCAAACCAAATGATTAAAAGAAGAAAAATCTTCAGAAAGAGATATTATACTTGAGGTTGAACTTGTCCTGACAGCAGCCCCAGCATCTCCCAGTTCTCTTCAGAAAACCAGAGATAAAAAGAGAGAGAGTTTGGCAGTGTGTGTGGGCTGATGGCACCAACCTTCAGCCCATGAGGACTGACAAGACTGTCCCAGGGCTGGGGACCCACTTCTGAAACCATCATACCTCCCTGATCTTTGAGGTACCCCAGAAAGAAATGCTCTCCTCAAGGCAGAAGAAAATTCAGATCACAGGTACAATAAATGTCACAATGGTGTGGTCTGGCTAAGCCAATTCCAACCCCTGTGGAAGGCTAATGAGCAGAAAACTACCTGAACATTCAGTCTCACTGCAGCTCTGACACCTCAGTGGGAGGTAAAAGCAGATCTTGTTTTCCTGCAAAGGACGTACATTAGTTCCTGTGGGCAACGGCCTCTCCAGGCACACTGACTTGGCTCAGAGGCCACACTTGCAATACAGAGTGTTCCTTTAGTCCTCATTTCAGTTAATTGCTCTCTCTTTGCCTTCAAACTATTCCCAGCAGACTTTGATTTCCACTGCAGTACTAATAGTTCATATCACTCCCAGAACATTGCAAAGGCACAGCGCTCACAACAGACTTTACAAAGAATTTTGCAAAAAATCAGAAGAGCCACACATAATACTCCTGGCACAAACATTTCCAGTAGAATTACAACTGGGAAGGTGACCAAGAGTATCTGTCTGTGTGGCACAGACAGATGCACCTAATCTGACTAGAAGAAATACAAAAGTTGTGCAAGACAGAAGAAATGTTCATCATCTCAAACTACCTAAGCCGGGAGCTGTGACTTGTTGTGCTGGTTTAAAGTTAACCAGCAGGGGAAATGAACTCAACTCAAAAGAGAGATTGCAAGTCAGAATAACAGTTTAATAAAATAATACAATAAGCACAACTACACAGACAAGCAATTGG
>NW_020884965.1:1262472-1281553 GCF_003945725.1 Corapipo altera
GACAGGAGTATGGGGGGGGGGGGGCACCTCGCAGGCCTCTACTGACAGCAGTTTCTGGGAAATGGCATGGAGGGCTATAGAATACACAGTTTTGGGCTACACCCATCCAATGATGAATCGGTCACAGCTGTTCTAACTAGGACACTTGTGATGGTCACAAAAGTGCCTGGATTTTGCAGTGGTTTGGGGTCTGGCAGAGGTCCATGTTCTCACAGTGGTGGAGCAAGGAGGTGACTTTATAGGGATTCATTCTGAACGGTAGGATTCACCTTTAGTATTCCCAAAATGCAACAGGAAGTATATCAGGATCTCCTGAGCACGACCTGGAAACAAGGAATCAGCTTTCATCATCTGTTATCTTTTATAAAAAGAGAGAAGATGTGGAGTGATTACTTTCCAAGCACCAGATGTCTTGTGCTGACTGTGGTGATCTTGGCAAAGGAAGCAAAATGGGGAAGATAATGGATGGCAATTTCATGGAAGGACAGTTTTTCTGCTTTAGCTTTCTATGTGATCCTCCCTCTCTAGCCAAGTGTCATGGTTTGAGAACCTCAAAAGTCCAATTCCCTAGTCCAAGCCCCCTCTCACATCTCAATCCAGTGTGAGATGGTTTTCCAGACAACCACATCAGACTCAAATGGGGGAAAGGGAATATATTACGACTGTACAAATAAATACTACAATACATTATATACAATCTTAGCTATCTCTACCATGACATAAAATTATTTACAATGGATCAAATCTCTTCTCCCCTCCAAATAAAAGTCCAGAAGGGAAGAAGGAAAGGATCCCTTTCTATCATCTTTCAGAGCAGTAGTCTCTAAGGCAGCAGGCTTTCTTCCTCTCATGCATGCAGCAGCTGTGGCTGGATCTCTACCAGTACTCATGAGGGGGTATCCAAGCCCCCTTGTCCACTTGTTTCCAAGTGAGGGTCTCCTTCCATAGGCTGTGCTCACCGGGACAAGGGTCACTTCACTATGTCATATCACAAAGCTCAGGGGTCTTTGTGACAGTCCTTATCTTCAGGGGATTCAAGTTCCCTGCAGAGCTCTGTGCTCTGTCTCAAGCAGCGGGGGGGCCAAGGTCACCCTCCGCATTCTTCTTGGAGCTTTTCAGCTCCTCTCTGTAAGTGCTGTAGCACTTTAAGACTCTTTCAAGTAAGAGTCCATCATCCTCCTCCTTTCTCGGAGGTCTCAGAGGGGGTTTTATTTCAGTTCTTACCCCAACTTCCTCTCTCTCTCTGCTGCTGCAGGCTCTTGTTCTCTTTCTCTCTCTCCTTCCAGGAGTTCTCTCTGTGTGCTGCCTGCCTGTTGTTGCTTGGTCTTATCTCTCCTGGCTCTCTGCCACCGCTCCGTCCACTGCTGTTCTGCTGCCGCTTTTCAGTATCTTTTGCTGCGGCTCACAGTGGAGAAACATCCCCTGGCTCAGCTACAGACACTTAGCCCAGTCTTACATTGTTCCAAGTCTCTGCAGCCCCCAGCCGGGGCTGGGGGGCCAGAGACCCCCCCAGGGGGGGCTCCTGCTCTCACTCCTCACGGCTTTTACAACATAGCTACTTCTCCTACCACAACTACAACTACCTTCTCTTCCATTCTGGTTGTGATATGTTTATATTTTGCAGAAGCGCTCATTGGGTAAAACCTCAAAACTTCAAGGGTCACCACCCCCTGGGGTTTTACCGTTTTATAACTGCAGGGGGAAAACTGTTTCCCCCCGCTACACCAAGGAATTCACTTGAACAGGGAGACCAGTCACACTTCTACCTTGAGAACATGTCAGCCCAAAATGGACATAAGAATATCTTAACCTGAACTTTTCCAAATGTCTAGTGATTTTAAATTAGTAAAGAATTCCAGGGGTAAAAAAAGGCATCTTTAACAGATGCTCAGTGTAGTCATCTAAAAATCAAACCACATCAAGGCATAAGCATAAAAAGTCATCACAGGTTTTGATCATTGAAAAGGCACACTGCATGAAATGATACTTCATCTATTGCACAGATGCACACAGAGAAATAGAACAGTGATCAAAACTCATAGTGAGCACAATTTGCATTGGCTTTGCCAAAAGCATGTAATGAATTAGTAATCCCCAGTAGAAATTAGAACACTCACATTCCCTGAGAGATGAAGGAATGGCTGAAAGTTGTGGCAAAATGCTTTCCTGATTCAAAATGCTCTGCAGTAGGGGAAAAAAAAAAAAGGACAAAAAGAATATGGACAAATTTTCATGAGTAGTGTGTTCCCTTTGATCAGCTCTGCTACGTGGTAAATACTATATGCACAAGCAGATAGCCACTAATTGAATCAGCTGTATGCTTTAATAATTGGCACTGACTGAAGAGGCTTTCATTGGGTATTTTCCCAAGATCCCTCTCCTCAGCATATCCGTTACATTTCTTGACTTATTTGCTCACATTTCAATTTCAAATCCCACCATTGGTAACGTGACAGCAGCGCTTTCAAGAGCCTGCCCGGGCCCAGGGAAGGCTGTCAGAGAGAACAGGCTGATCCTGGGGAAAACAGCCTGATTAAAAACCTCATTGTGTCAGCCAGGCAATCAGCTGTTCATTATCCTATGACACACGACTACTGAAATGAAACATTCACATATTTTAAACTTGAGAGATTTGTACTTTAATATAATTATTTTTGAAAGATTCTTCATCAGAAAGGTTAATAAGAGCAATATAGGTTAATAACAGCACTATGGCAGCTGACATAATCAGATAATTGACCTTATTGATATGTTAAGTGCCCTATGCTTCACCTTGGGATGTGTGACTGCTCTCCACAGTCAATTATCTTATAATGATGCCTGCTTCTTAAGGTCTTATTGCTTGAATATTGGACTTCATCCACGGTTTTCAGTGTACCCCCCTTCCCTCTCCTGGAGGATTTCTGCTCCACTTTCATCTAGAACTGCACTAACCTATAACAGGCACTTTTCATAAATACGCTGATGCAGAGTGTCATCAACTGCTTATAAATTCAGTTTCCTTCAACAGAACTGGGGTGGATCTCTGTTGTCTCCCTTCAGTGGGAACAGCCCGCTGCTCTGCACGGCTGCTCCCAGGTGGGATTCCTGCAGCAGGGCACTGCCCACACTCCTGCCCTGCCAGCCCAGCACATGCTGCTGCTCCCCAAAACAGAGAGTGCAGCTCCCCAGCCCAGCACAGAGGGATGCTCTGTGGCCTGTGGAGCCTTGCTCAGTCAACCCTCATGGGATTTCTCCTCGGAACAAGGTTATTTACTCAAGCTTCTTTGCAGATCCACAATGATCCCTTTGCCTTTCACATCAAGAATAAGAAAAAGAGCTGTATCTGCATGAAAAGGAACAGCAATTCTACCCCCTGCCCCTGCCTGATTTTTCCCTCCAGGTAGGTGTTGTGACCCTGCTCAAACCTGCATCTCATTCCCAGCCTGCCTGCATGTCTGCCCCCTCCAAACTGTACTGAAATTTCCAAATACAGCATACCTGTGTAGGAGTGAGGCTGGTTAGTAGGGCAAAGGGACCGAGTGGATCTCTCCAGGACGATGTGGATCTGTGTGTAACCTGGCTTAACCCACTCAGCCCTTAGCTGGGGTTCTGGGTGCTGCTGTTATTGCCACATGCCCCTTGGTGGTGGGAAATGCTGAGCAGATGTGGCGGGGTCGGAATGAGCTGCCCTGCCCCAGCACACACCGGCCTCGCTGCACACATGGGTTACTGGGGGCTGTCAGACACTCTGCACTGCCTCTGCCAGGGCAATCTCTCTTACTTCTGAAGCAAAGGATTTGCTGAGAATCTGCCACTGGCAAGAGGGCTCAATGGTCATTAGAAGGGGCCTGTCCAGAGCCACGCTTGTGTCTCCCAGGTTGCTGCCCCGGCCCAATCTCTGCTTTAGGAATCTTTCCTTAACCTGACTTTGCTCATGTACACAAACATTGCTCTTATCTCAGGAATGGCAAAATTAATTCATTACAGGCCAGAGAGTTGTAAAGTTTTGGCTGCATTTGGAGTTCTTTTTCTTTTTTCTTGAAACAAAGTGGGCCTCAGGGGGAAGCAACAAGATTTTGGAAGAGAAACAGGAAGGCCTGAACCTGGAGCTCCAGGGGTTTGAACTGCATTTGTGGTCCTGGCTGTCTGCCTTGTGCCTTCTGTTCCCCCTCTCTATCTGCCACCTCATCTCCTTCCCAGGTGCCTGGGCATGCTCTAAAACATTCATTCCCTCAGTACTGAATACTCTTGTCACCTAATGGGCTTAAAATTGGGATGATATTCAGCTGAAAGGCATTAGGTAATTTTGTGAGAGGCCGAGTGTGAATCGACACTTCTGAGTGGGGCTGCGGTGTGGAGGCCAGTGAAGGAAAAGATTTACTCTGCAACCACTGTGAAAATGAGGGTTTTGGGGAAGCCATTATTTCCAAGGCCTTTTTCAGTTCTTCCCCAGCACGTCTTTGAAGCGCTCGGCGGTGTTTTAACCTCTCACTGATGGAAATGGCAGGCCAGCCTAATGCTGTCCTGCAGTTTAACAAATGGGATGGCAAAACGGAATGGCAGGCTGCTGTTTGGTAGCCTCTCAGGCAGGACCCTCCAGCAGCAAGCTGTTGTGCTCCAGGCTTCTCACAGACATGAGAAATGAAGGATTGCTCTGCACTATTTATTAGTAAACCTGTTCTCTGCAGTGTTACCTGATGGGACTGCTCTGATCATCACAATTCAAGAAATAAAATTTAATCTGTGTGGATTGCTATCAGTTAATATCTTAACAGGGATATCTTTACAGCAGCATTAGCCCAGTAGTACAATTAAGTTGCACAGGCAGGGTATCTTCCATAATCTCAGGCACTTTGAAAGCTTCAGGGATGGATCTGCTGAAAGAAAATTGCCTCACCCTGGCACCAGTACTTTCAGCAGACAATGCAGGGCTGTAGTTACCTCCATGAGACAAAGAATAAAAATAAAAAAGGTGGATTAGGCCAAAGCAAACCAAACCAGCCCAAGAAATACTAACATAATTTCAAGCTAAATTTCTGCCTGACAGTCTCCTGCCTGCAGGGCACTGGGCACTGTCATTAACACTGGAGCCACTCAAGGTCCCCTTAGTTCCTTTCTGAAACTGGCTTTTCATTTTCAGGGAAGGAGGACAGATGGTCAGCTTTAGCTTGGCACTGTCCCTCTTACCTTCCCTCTTCCTTTCATTCATTTTTAATACACCACCCTTAACACACCATGCTGGGAATGTCTGGGAAAATGGAGATGTCTGTGATAAAAGCAATGGGGAAGAAGGGAGCCCACAGGATGCTTTAAGTGCTTTCCAGCTCATATGGAAACACATAGCATCAGGTGATCACATCCGGTCTGGTCAGAGGACTTGAGATGGCAGGAGAGGTTACAGTTGTGGTATACGCTTTGAAGTTTGCAGAAAAAGTGACTCTACACAGTAACCAACATCCACATTGTCAGCACTCTCCAGTGATCAGGTTCTACAGTCCTTACCATAACACTATCTGTAAGTGGCCACAAAACACCCAAGCAGAACAAACAGTTTTAAAGGAATCAAGAAAAATTATGAGCTCAGAGCAACAAGTTTTCTTCTGATCATCACAGAGTAGACCAGAAAAATGAGATAGGCCCTGTTAAATAAATCATCCCAGTGACACACAGTGCAGGGGAAAGCACAGAGGGACACATCTGACCAAGGCAGGTTTCAGGCCAAACTTTTCGACAAGTAAAAATATTAATTGAAAATATCCTGGTGCTCTAGCTCTGTTCTGAAAAAGATCCTCAGAAGCAAATAACATTTAGAGTGTCATGAGTTTTTTGTCCAGGTACTTCTGTGGGATGAATTCAAAGGAACCAAGGATTTGTCCTGAGAAGCTCAGCTTGCCCCATGCCAGAGAGCTCTGCACCCATCATCAGGATGCTCCAGGTCCCACAGGCTTTTAGGGATATTCATTGGAACAAATTTCAACCTGTCTGTGTGGCAACCACGCCTTGCATTCCTGCTGTGCCACAGCACCTCTGTTAATGCCTAGTAATGCCAAATAACTCAGAAGAACACCTCCAGTGAGTGACGTTGTATGCAGACACAGAGGGAAAATCCCTGCCTGCCAGACATGTCAATCTGGGAAGAGACAGGAAGGAAGAGAGTTTGCCCTCATTTTATGAATAAAAGGTTGGCTGTACCCCTTTGCATATCAACTGGAAGGTAATTAAGAACCTGAGTGACTTTTTAGACACCGAAGTATTTTAAAAGCTCAGGGGCTTGGTGTGTTGTAATCAATTCAATTGATTGCTATTCCCCAGAAATCAGAGCCACTGCCAGCAGCTGCTGTGGCTCTGGAGGAGCACCTGTAGGGCTCCTCTTCCCCAAGGCAAGTCCATCTGCAGGAGGCATGAGACGTGCAGAAGAGTCTCTGTTGTCCTGACTCTGTCCCTGATGATGCTCATGCTGGGTACTGAGCAGAGGGAGGTTTAGACCCACTCTGAATAGCACTGAAAACCCCATCTTTGAATAAGCAACAGACAGAGACAGCTCACGCTGTTTTAAAGCACCACAAATACTGCTGAGTTTGCAAAAAGTACTGGCTGGGTCCCAGTCAAATCCCTGGGACTGTCTGGAGCTCATGAAGGAGAAACCCTGAGTAGAGAAGCTTTTAGTTCACACAATCTGCTAATAAACACTCTGGTGGGTTGGAGCTACAGGAGAAACCACGACCGTGGAAAGCTACTGAACCCCAGGTCAGCCTGGAAGGAGGAGAAGGGTGGAGTGTTGTCCTGATCTAAACTGTTTGTACATTGTCCCCATGAAAAAAGAGTCTCCAACATGACCTGAAGCCTAATTAGGCACAAAGGAAACCTGTGAACATGCTAATCCATATAAAACATTTCAATCAGAGTTCACACCGCGTTAGACACCAGAGAATCAAAAGACAAGGCACAAATCCCTGAGAAGCAGCTTTAGTAATTCCACTATTCACACAAGTATTGGGTTCAGACCAGTGAGAATCTTTTGAGCAAGGACTCTCATCTGCCTGTTTGACTGCATCAACTACCAGGACATTAATGACAGCATACAAATAATACATAGCAGTGATTAATAAATAATACAGTGAAGCATGGTAGAAACCCTGCACAGAATCCATTTCCTCTCCCAAAGCTCTACAGCAAAACCAACACTTGCAACTGCATTACAGAAAATATACTATTTGTACAAAAGTTGAAAAATACTGCTGTCATAATTAGATTTTCCATTAGGCTTGTGTGGCATAATTAAAAATGTAATTTCTCTGTGAGCACATAGCAGTGCTCTAGGAAAAGGGTGTCAGTACTTATTAAGGGCATATGCAGGTACTTTAGCAAACCACATAAATTGATTAACTACTAAACTAGGCTATGGAGTCTTAATTGTTTTGAACAAATACCTACGTACTGCCTGTGAAAGGACACATCGCCTTGCCTGTCAGAAAGTGCCGTTCATTCACACAACTACTAACTTTACTGTTGAATGCCATTCTCAGCTCCAGGTACCCAAATGTGTCCTATGGACACCACAGAAGCGATTTGCAGACAGCAAAAGCACTTGAAGATCTGAGATGAAAGCAAGAACTTGACAGGACGGGGACATGCCCTGTCCCTGTGCAGCTCCAGGGGAGCCATGTAGCCACTTTGGGCACCTCTTTCCCCTCAGCAGACTGCAAGAGCTTTGCAAAGTCCCGGATAACAGTCCTCCCTGCATATTTCTGCCTGAGATTCACAAAGGAGCAGATGGGAGCTGGTTGCCAGGGTCAGATAAGCCTCTCTGAAATCCATCTCTGCCATTTGTAGCCAGACTGGACGGGTTTTTACTTGAGCAGGCAGTTGTGGTTTGTGTGAGCCCAAGTTAGGACTTAGTGGTCTGCTCTTCACAGGCATGTGGGACACTCCCCAGTCCTTAAAAAGACTTAGAGGAGCCTCTGAGGAAAACCCCATGGTTTATATTTCCAGGAAGGATTTTTGCAGTCTCTAGAAACTCTGAAAGCAGCAGCACTGGAATGATGAGCAATGGGCCTCTGCAGGCTCTGGGGAGGATTCACCCACCTCCCAACTGCCTGGTTGACCACAATCTCAGCCCCACTTCCCACATGGACAGGGGCAGGGAGCTGGCACCTCACACACAGGTGCAATGCAACTGTCCACCTGGGTGGATGCAGCTGGACCAGTGCTGTCCCAGAAGGACTTGAGGAGCTCAGGGAGGAAGCAGAGCTTCCCAACATAAACTTAAAATAGAGCTGATGCAAGAAAGAAGTACCTGTCAGGCTGGGAGGATTTGAACCAATAAGCCTGATTCTCCCAGCACTGTGATTTCCTACTGTTTTGCTTGCATAAAGTCATCTTAGCTTTTCCTGCTAATAAATGGGAAGACAATCTGACCCAGCCCATTCACTGACAAGCTCTGCAAAAGAAACCTCAGGAATATTTTATTCCTCCCACATTAGGAACATACAGAACATAGAGAGAAATTTACCATCACATAATGATCCCTATTATGCAAAGCAAGGCTGACAAAATTTCCATCATTACATCCCTGACAAGTACTCAGAACTGCGGGGGGCTTTCAGGCTTTCTTTTGAAAGAAGAAAGACCTGCAAAGTAGCTTTAATGTCTTAAATATGGAGCAGGAACTTCATCCTCTCCCTACTCAGAAACACCTTAAATACATCTCCTTCCTTCACAGCTTGTTAATCCCTACTCCTCTGCACTTCAGAAACTTAAATTCTTTCCACAGATCTAACACAGCAGAGGTGTTTATATCTTGTTTAGGCATCACTCACCAGCTCTGAACACCCCCCATGATCTTCATGGTTTCTGAGTGACCAAAGATCATTATGAAATCAACCAAGTGAGGACGTCGCTGCGGCTCAAAGCTCTTGTGCCATTACCAAACCACAATCCTTCTGACACATTTTCTCCTGTTTTTGCATCCAAAACTGTACATCAAATGGTTCCATTAACATTGAAACTCTGATTAAAATCCTGAACTTGAAGGACAAGCAGATTGGCAGTGATTTAGCAGCTTGCTCAATGTTAGGCTGTTTTAGGGTGCAAATCTGATCCAGTTACTCTTTGGCTGGAGGCTCTGAAGGCACCAATCCTAACCCCAAACCACTGACTGATGACTGGTAGGTGATCTGCTTTGTTAACTAGTGTGGTCTGCACACACAGAGCAACATTCTAAGGCCATCTTCATCTTCCTCACTGCCATTTGATTACCACATAACCAGATATCAAAGAAATACATGTGAGGAGCGAGCACATGGAGCTCACAAGCACCAGCTATTTTGTCTTCCTTGCCTTTTTTTTTTCCTTTCTGTGTGTCCCCCTCCTACTTCAGGAGCAGCTGAGGGCACTTGGTGTGTTCAGCTGGAGCAGAGGAGACTGAGGGGAGACCACACTGCAGTTCCAACTGCCTGGGCAGGGGCAGAGGAGGGGCAGGGACTGAGCTCTGCTCTGGGGAGACCACGGACAGCAGCCAGGCAATGGCTGGAGCTGTGTCAGGGCAGGCTCAGGTTGGATCTCAGCAAAAGGTTCTTCCCCCAGAGGCTGGTTGGGCACTACCCAGGCTCCCCAGGGCAGTGGGCACAGCCCCAAGGCTGCCAGAGCTCAGGGAGGGTTTGGCTGATCCTCTGGGGCACAGGGGGTGACTCTTGGGGCTGGGCCTGTGCAAGGCTGGGGGTTGGGCTTGATGATCCCTGGGGGTCCCTTCCAACTGAGCATATTCTGTGATTCTGGGATCTGTGCTCAGATCTGCTCTGATTTCCTTCACTGTTCCACCATAGCTATTCAGACCTTCTCTATCTGGGGCTCCTTGCCTCTCCCCAGCCTCCCTACCCAGCCTCCTTCCCTCTGATGCTGAGCAGAGGAAAGAGCAGAGACTGCAGACGTTAATGACCATCACAGGGGGTTCCTGCTTCCAGCACTCTCCTTCTCACTGACACTGCAGGCCAGGAGCACCCATGAGCTCCAGAGCAGTAATTAAGGGATTTTAGGAGGAGAGTGCCCTCAGAGGGCATCAGTAGATTGACACATGGTATTTCTTCTTAACAGTGACCATCCTGAAACGTACCTGATCCGTGTGCTGCTGTGTTTCTGGCAATTTGTAAGAACTGTTCAGTGTGTAGCCAGCTGGAATGCACCACAACACATAATTGTTCTATTACTGTAGACTTCAATTGTTTCTCTTTTATTCATTAAATGGCCATTTATTGGAAGAAAGGTCCTCTTTTTAGATGCATTTTTTACGCAGCTCTGGATTGGACTTGCCAGGACTGAACAAGGGCAGACCTTCCCTTTTCTCAGTGTACTCTTGGAAGGAAAATGGGGAGCACAAACACTGGAATTTTTGGTTTTTAAATGGAGATGTTGAAAGCCTTTTACATTCTACACTAGAACAAAAATGAGGCCTTTTGAAATGTTGCATGGGAGTCAAGGCAGAAGGCCACCCATGCTGACTGTGGGAGAGGCAAGAGGAAGGGGTTGCTTAGCAGTGCCTTGAGCATCCTTTGGATCAGGAGAGCATCCAAGGGCTCAGGGAAAGAAGGATTGCTATTGTGAGAAACCAAGGGCTTCACCCAGGGCATGGGAGAAAACCAACTGCCTGGAGCTGACAATGCTCACCTGGAAGTCAGGAGACATGAGGATTTGAACTGCCATCCCAAGTGGGTGCCCAGGTGGGAGGTGGGGATGTGAATCTCTGCTTTACACCAGCAATTCTCAGCAGGCCAGGAATTCCTTGAAAACAGGCTTGCTAAATCCCAAGAAACATCCCACACAGACTTGAAAAGTGCTGTAGAACTGACTGTGTTATCTCTAGAACTGTTTCCTGTATAATCAGTATTGTCTTGATTTCAAAGTGTTTTATAAAATACAAGAGCCACAATCCAAACCCAGGAACCCCAAGTCTGAAATTCCGAATTCCCATTTCAGCTGTTGTTCCCCCAGCAGAAGAGGGAGATTTTAACCAGTCTGTTCTGGTCAGACCACACTACCTTGGCAAGCTGAAGCTGTCCAATACTTCACTCTACAACAGAAAAGCAAAACATTAAAACATAAAAATGTAAACAGAAAACAAAACCAAAAAACCCTAACCCTAAAACATTAAATGTACATGTATAAACAGAAGATAATTCCCTTTGCTCTCCTAACCTTTCCTTAAGCTATTGAAATGGTCTAAGAAAAAAAAAAAAAGGCAAGATGTAATTGTTTCCTGTACAAGCCTTGTGCCAGACTTTATTTTTATGGGCTGTATTTATTGACTTTAGCTATTTTACCAGTATGCTGCACAGTGTTAGACTTGGCAGGAAGTCCTACGAAGTGAAATAACATCTCTGAAAAAGTGGGAATTCTCATTGTTTGGCATGGTCAAAGTAAAATCCAGCCAAGCAAACTTATGACCTTCTCTTGTGTCAGACTCAAACTCAGGCCAGGCCAACCGCTAGAGCAGATTCTTCATTTCTCTTAAGTCACCAGAAAGTGCAAATTTGGAGGCCTGATCCAATACCTAAATGAAGCCCCATGTGCTCTACTCCTCACTTCTACTACAAGCTCCTATTTGCCAATGCAGTTACACGCAGAGATTTGTATTTTGTGTAGGCAGAAAATTGTTTTCAGGGGAGCAAAATAAGACACCCAGTCTCACCAGGAGCCATTAGTGACTTAATTGCAGCCGTTTAAGAATGAGGTCTTAATGTGACTGTCAGATCCAGGCACTTGCTGTACCTCCCAGGATCCTGTATGCATCCAAGACAGATGTCTCCAAAGCAATCAGGATAGTCCCACAGTATACACTGAAGAAGACAGAAGACAACTGAAGAGATTTATGTTGGATGGAATGACAAGCTCAAGAGTTTAACTGCACATGGCATTTCTGGAAGCTTGCCAACTCCAAGTTTAGTGTGTTTTGTGTACTTCACTCATAAATGTTTATTGTGACAGGTAAACACTTGTTTTGAAAGCTCACAGGCGTACTATTAAAACAGAAGTGTTCCTGACATAGTCAAGCTGTGCTGTCAAATGTTTATCTTTTGAATGATGAATGCTGGCTTCCCTCTTTGTTCCTCTCAGTCTGCAAGGAACAGATTTGAACAGTGTCTCCCAACTTGTTTGGGCTCATTTCACCTGAGGGGCATTGGCTGAGAGCTGATGGCCCCGAGAGCAGCCCCGGAATTCCCAGCCCATATGGCCATCAGTGAAGGTGATGCCGAGAACAAAGGAGGTACAACAGGCTGAGCAAGAGCAGCTCAGCGCCAGGTCTGTCTGCAAAGGCAGATATTGAGCTTTAGAGACTAGACGAGACTAGAGTTCAAGAGAGAGGGCTGTTTCCAGAGATTAGGGCATCTCAGAGGCACATATTTCACAAGCCAAATTCTGGAGATTTCTGCTAACTAAAAATGCAACTTTAACAAATTTTTCACAATAGTATTTTTTACTTTATTTTTTAACTAATAAACTAGAAAATCTGGAAACATTTAAGTCACAGTATTGGACACATACACAGCTTGTGAAACTGCAGACAGTCATAAAAGTTATTGGCAAAAGCGAACAAAGAGTCTTATGCGTGAGAATTAAAATTCTCCACTTGGTGTAAATATGCCTTCTGTAGAACTAGCGGAAAAGCCTGTGAAAAAAAGACAGTAATTTCTGTGTATCTCAGTGTAATTGCATATGTTAAAAGGCTGTGGAATTCAGCAATGATCCCATGGGCTTTCAAGTGGATTTCAGATATTTTACACTGTGTCAGCTATAGATTGAGATGTAAGACTTTGGGGGGGGAAAAGTACAATCTTTGATTAGATGAAATAGCATCAGATTTCCATGAAAATGCAAATGTTTAATGAATTCATTGCTAATGCAGCTCTGCTGCTTCTTTGTTCTGTTGCAGAGGTACTTCAACCACGGGTTAGCTGACCTGCACTGGGTGTGCACTGGGGCCAATTTAACCAGCACCTCTGTAACAGTTCCCTGCTGGGGGCACAAGGACAGGAAAAAGAATCGATGATTTACCCCTGACTTGAGGAAATTAGTCTTACACAATGTATAAGCCATGGAATACTCATCACAGGAGGCATAAGAAATGTTCCTCTTACCCAGGAGTCAAAGGAGGATTGAGTATGCATCAGAATACTGAAAATATTAGGGTCCACAGAAACAAAAAAACCCACCTTTTTCCAAAATGATGTTAAACAGCCAAGTGCAAGTGCTTAAACAGAATCTAATTACAAGGGAAAAAGAAGAAAAGAGCCTCTTATCATCAAACCTGTACATTCTGTAGGCCCATGTCCCAGCTTACTGTACAGAGGCTGGACACACAGAAAGGCTTACACACTGAACTGGCCTATTTCAGCAGAAAGTGGAATTAGGACTTTATGGCCTAGGAAAACATATATATTATACCTTTGATAAATGCTTAACACAGAGAATTTGTGCAGGGTTGTTCCTTGGTGGAGGGACCACTGAGCCCATTACAGAGTGCACACATTGCACCCCTGGCAGGAACAGCTGGGGATCCATAAACCACCAAAGCACCTGGGGCAGGTTTATTTCCAGCTGGGGCCATCACCACCTACCAGGGGAGGAGGGCTGAGCTCCCTTTACTCCACTCAGAGCCTTGTCCAAGGGTTTGTGTGGTAGAGACATTGGTCTGTGCTGGCAGGGGAGAAGAGGCTGGGCCAGGGAGACAGTGGGGACAAAAGCCCAGGGAAGGGCTGTGGTGGGAGCTGCACTCCAGTGGTACTCTGGCTCCTCACAGTTTTTGCATGAGCAGAGTCTGTACTGCATCAGTGCTGCACACCAGATCACACTATGGAATTGGGTAATTAAGGTCCTAAAGTCAGATTGACTTTTTCAACAAACCATGGCCCCATTAAGGGGAGCAGTTTAGGGCAGTTTACACAAAAGGTGAACAAGCACTGGCTCAGCATTTACCTCTTTGTTCCATTTGCTCTTTCAGCCTAAAATATTTCCCCTTTCTTTCTCCCTTACCGCTGTTCTTCAGGTGTAGCTGTAGCATGACATCTAAATATAAACCATCACTAGCAGCAACTAACTTCGATCCATGTCAGGAGTTACCTCACCACAGCCAACTCCCTGGGTGCTGAGCATCCTGCCCACTCTGAACATGCTGGAGTTTGTACACGAACAGCCTGGTACAAAGGGGCTTCAGCCCTTCCTTCCCCCTGGGTTCAGTGATCAACAGAGCAAACTACTTCATCATTTCTCTCCTAATGAAGAGTGTACTGTGTCTTGTGCAAAACAAGAAGTGACCCCCGTGCCAGGAGTCCATGCTGGCTAGTGCTTTTGTCCTGTCAAATGAAAAGCACATAAAAAGGGCAGTAAATTAAAAAAAAAAAAAAAAACAAGACAAAAAACATTAAGACTCACATGAGACTTGTTAAATTATTTAGATCTTCACAATGTATAGCATTTTCCTTATAATTAAGTTGGAACATTGAGCTGGGCTAAATGTTTATTGCTGTTAGATAACACTTTAAATGCTCCCTTGAAAACTCAGAAAGTTTTTTCTCTACCACAACCCCAACAACTGAAGGCAGGTTCTTTGAAAGGTGCAGGAATTACTTCCCGTTGATGGGCCACATCAGCAGAAAGTGCATTTCATGCTCATTTCATGCTTACACCACTGCATGAGTTCACTGTAAGAAGAAATCCAGCTGGAATATAGGGCTCCTTTGTCAAAAAAAGAATGTAAAACTCAGAAAGAGGAGGAGAGAGGAGAAGAATTGCATTTTTATGTGAAGTGGGAAGAAGAGGAGGTAGATGGTCTCTGTTTATGTCTCTATTTTATTTTTTCTGAAGTTTCCACTGAAGAACTGTTTCAAAAAAAGGTCCCGACCTGCCTTGGTAACAGACTATTTGCTCATAAAAAAGATCAGTGGTTGATCCTATTTTTGTTTCCAGTTCTTCCCTTTTCCTGGTATTTTTGCCCTCATGTTTACCTGCTCTTGGCTTACATATTCCAGCTTTTGTTCTCAGCTCCTTCTTGCTCTCCTGCCCTCTCCACACTTACATCCAGCCTCACTTCTCAACACATTCCTTACAAAACAGTTCTTATGAGAAAAGCCTGATGCCTTCCTGGGCAATACAGGACTCAGAGGGGAGGTTTGATCCCACGCAGTAAAGAACACCCATCACACCTCCATACATCATCCCATTGCCCACCAGCCCAATTGAGCTGCATGTTGCCCAGTTTAGACTGCAATCACATCCAGTATTTTGTTTTAAACACAACCAGTGTGGCCAAATAACTTAGGTAGATAGCTGTGATGCAAATGCATAAGCTTTGCAGTTTGAGCAGCCAACCTACAGAGCCTCGAGAGGTTAACTGACATTGCCAGCTCCTACTTGGCAAGGGAAAAATATTTAGATGTTCAGTAAATTCTTCAGGTGAAGCCTTCAAGCACTCAAAGCTGCACAAAAAAATTCTCTAAATTTAGGTCTATTTTCAAAATCCTCCTAGGCTGGCTTCATATATCATCCAAGTTGAAACTGTTCTCATGATATATTATACATAAAGAATGCACTACATCATCAGAGTTCTGACACTGCCATGTTCAGGGGATGCCAGGACACAACACAATGAATTACAACAGTGGACATTGACAAATACACTTTAGGGGAAGTTTAAATTAATTTTTTAGCTGCTTTCAGTTGGCTTAGAAAGTAAATTTTATTAAATAAACTAGTGGGAGAGTGGGCAGATTCAGAGCCTTGAGAAAGGGAATGACAGAACAGAGATGACACAGGACAGGGAGCAAGGAAGCAATTTCAGCTCTGGGAATAAAGCACTCTGTGATTTTGGAAAAGTCAACTGGGCCAAACTCTGACTGTGCTCACCCACAAGCAGCTCTGCAGAAGCACCCATGTATCCAGATCCAACATGGATACCAAGTTGATAGGAGCAATCCCACATCTGTAGATTGGACATCCAGCAATTCCCACCAAGTGCAGTGGGGGAATGGATTGCTGTAAGCACCCAGCATACTGTGAATCACAGGGATGCAGCAGGTGGGCTCTCACCTGGGAAACTCATAATCATCCAATGATCCTGGGTTGTTTTGGGTTTTTTTTGTTCTTAAAAATAAACCCCTAATAGCAATAAGAGAAGGATAAAGTACAGCTGATTAAGCCAAACAAAAAAACCTTTCATGAGAAGCAAACATCAGTACCTTTGAGAAAGCCCAGAATACTAAACACCTTTTCCCTCTGAAGGAATCTTTTGTCATTTCATGGGGAATCAATTAACCAGGGTGTCTTATTCAGGTAGACTTTAGATTAGTACCATATCCCTTCACTATAGATAATTAACCTCAGTTTCTAAATTAGCAGCAAAATAAGCCAGTTATTAGTTTTTATAATGACTAGAACTCAATAATTTGGGTAGTTAAACACCCAAGAGTTTAAATTAAAATAGACATCTGACAGAAATCCCTAAAGTGTTCTTCAGATCATTAATACTATAAATTCCACAGTAGATTGAACTGACAATGTTCCCTTTTCCTTCTGGAGCACTCCAAAGGGATGAGCTACTCCCTCAAATCAGCATTCAGTTTGATCTCTGAAATAATCTCTCCTTGATACCTAAAGCCTCAAGGCCAACAGCATAGTTAAACTCATATCCTCCTCTTACCAGTGTTATGTCTAGTGAAGTGAGAAAAAAAAAAATAATAGAAAAGCCCATGTTCCTGGTCTGCCTGCAGTCTGCTTCATACATTACCGAGACAAACTGATGCTGACATCCTAGAAGAACAGCCTGCTGAGGGTCACAGCCTGGGCAGCAGTGCAGGAAGGTGGTGGGAACAGGGAGGAATGTGGAGCTGTCACTGCCTCCCAGGGAGACTGGGCTGTGTACAGCCCCTGTGTGATCCTAAACCAGCAGTGGTCTCTCCCCTCCTCAGGTCCCCTTCAGGGAAGCGTGGGGCACAAGGGCAAGAAGCACATCCAGGGGACAACAGGACTCAATAATCTTGAGCCAGTGCTGCTTCATCCTCCTGCCCCACAGCTGGATCATGTCTGTATGGTCCCTGGGAGATGCTCTTCCTCAGCATCCTCAGCCCATGCTGAACACTGCTCACCATCAAAAAGCCTTTCTAATACCTATTCTGCATCACTGCTGCTGTAAAAGGAGCCTGTTACTTGATGTTCTACCTATACTTGCCTTTTTCCCACCAATGTGACTTTGAGATTTCATGAACTCCTGGTCCAGGCTTTGCTTTCCTCTACTCACCAGTTCCCTTTCCACACAGCCACTTCCTCTTCCTCATACTCTGCATTGATTATTCCAGCCCAAGTTTCATGCCTTACACTTGTCTCTAATTTAATTCCCTTTTTTTTTCCCCCCAAAAAACACTTCTGCAATTTGTTGAACTCATTTGAATTCTCATCTTGTTGTCCAATATATTTGCAGTCCCTCCTAGCCTGGTGCCATCTGTAAGTTTAATAAGCATACTATCTATTCCATCGTCCCTGTTGTTAATGGAAATGTTGAACAGAGCTGCTTGCCTCCCTCCTCCCCAAGCCTCAGTCAGCCTGCCTGCCCATTTTAAAGGCTTGCAGAGGATGTTTTCCCCACAAAGGGGTGGAGGTACATCTGACACTGACTTCTGTGGGAGCTGTGACATCTCCCTGTGTGGTCAGTGAGTCACAAAGGCAGCAGCACAAACCCTGCTCAGCCCACTGCAGACCCCATCCTTATTCCATGTTAGCTCCAACCAGCTATGCATAACACCACAAAAAAAAGAAAGAATTAAAGCTCCAGGGATTGTTCCACTGCAAGTAAAATGTGTAATCTAAGAGAAATGAATGTTTACCTTCCCATTTATGTGAATCAATTAGTGATAAATATCCCCAGGGCATAGAAAAGACCAACACAGAAAACAAAAGATATGCCCCAAATAATAGAGGATTAGAAAAAGGCATACATGAGTAATAAAATATCAACCACAGATGCCACTTGAGAAGACTGCAAAACAGAGAAAAGTGAGTAGCTGAAGGAGGAGAGAAAGCAGAGGTGATGAGATTGCAGTAGCAGTAAAGATGAATGATGACCGTGCTTTTGGAGTGTATATGCTGGAGTTCAGTGTAGAGCCAGGAAGGTCTCTGGGAGAACAGAAGGGTAATTTATAAACAAAGGAGCCAGACAGGACTTCTATGCCCAAAAACAAGTTCCTTTTTTTCCCCAGTTCTATCAGTCTCTCTAAGGAAGGGTATTACCTTTCCCTATAAACCTTACCTCTAGACAATACCAAAATAGAAAGATATATTTGCCCTGGCATTCTGAAAGGACAATGGGAGATTGATGCCATGAGCCTAGAGAGAAAGAAACATTTTAAGAAAGAAAAAGGACCAAAGGTGGAGCTTCTCAGGAATTACATTTTATCTCATGAAGAATGCCACCGAAAAGGAATAAAAATTGGCTCCCCTGTCCCAATAGCTTCATTTTTGCCAGGATATTTTTATCAAAAAATGAAATATTTCCATCAAAAAATCTTTAGGCCCCCAAACAAAACATATGTAGCTTTAAAGTAAGTGGAGGGTTCCTGGTTGGGCTTTTTGGGGCTTTGAGGCACCATTACAATACAAATCACAAGGAACGAGCATCTCAAGGCTATTTAATTTTATTTTTTTTTTAACCCCTCACTAGGCTTTTAATATGGATTTTTTTTCTGGATTTCAAGTACATAATAAAAAGTGGAGAAAGGATGGGAGGTGGTCTGGCTCCATGCCAGGTGGATGGGAAATCCTGGGTACCCAGGGTACGTGGGGGTAGGTACTCATCCTGCATTCATCCATTCCTGTGCCCATCCCTTCCTTCACCCATCCACTGCTGTGCCCATCCATTCCTGCACCCATCCATTCCTGCACCCATCCTTTCCTGCACCCATCCATTCCTGCACCCATCCATTCCTGCCCATTCATTCCTGCCCATCCATTCCTGCCCATCCATTCCTGCCCATCCATTCCTGCACCCATCCTTTCCTGCCCATTCATTCCTGCCCATCCATTCCTGCCCATCCATTCCTGCCCATCCATTCCTGCCCAT
>NW_020884965.1:1281563-1291801 GCF_003945725.1 Corapipo altera
CCCATCCATTCCTGCACCCATCCATTCCTGCATCCATCCTTGCGCTGTCAGCCCTCGGGGAGAGGGCAAGAGGACACCCATGTACCAGGTGTGGGCAGCAGTCTAAAAGTGGAGATTGTGCTTTTTGGTGCCAGGTTCACATCTCCATCAGCATTACCCTCTTTGGGGTCTGGTCCTCCTTTGACCTTCCCCCTCCCACAGGGTCCCTCTGGCCCTGGGTCACTCCGAGCTCTTCTCCTCCTCCCCATCACTGCTGCTGCAGACCAGCAACATCTCATGCTGGGCTTGCCTGCCCTGCCTGGCACCTCTCCTACTTTGGTTTTACTGACAGGAAAGAGCAGAAGGAGTAAACAGGGAGTAAGTCCAGAGGCAAGAGAAGAGTTGTTTTCATTTGGAGAAATTTTATTGCTGTTTTTGGTTCTCAGCACGTCAGCAGAAACTTGAGGCTCGTCAGGAGGCTGCTCCCAATCCAGTTAATTACTGGAGGTGCCTCTACTCGGCCCTATCTTGATCTTACACCGTGTGATCACTTTATTATTCAGTTTTATTTTATTATTCAGTTTGATTTGGCAGCTGCCTGAGAAACCTAGGGCTACTCAAGCTGTATATTTTAAGACCTTTAAAATCTGTTGATATAGATTCTTTTAAAGTCTTCAGGCCTGAGTCAACATTGTTAATTTTGAAACTCCAGCCCCTCAGCTTGGCAGGACACTTCACACACACACATGTACAGGGCTCAGCAGCAGCTTAAGGAGGGATCTGGCAGCAGAAGCTGTGATTTTCCCTTTGGCTCTCAGCCAGCCCCACTCAGGGGCATCATCTGAAGGCCTCAGCAGAGGCAGAAAAAGTTCAGTCTTTTGGACAGTACCAGAAACAGACACTTAGGAGAGAGAAAACATGATTCCTGCTGAAATTAAAAGTAAAACAAAAGCCCTGTTTAGTGGGTGGGGGTATGGGTAACCAGCTGGTTCTTCCTTCAGGGCTTGTAGCAAAACTTAGTCATGTCTCTCTCTCTCTCTCTCTCTCCCCTTCTCTGCCAAACCAGGGTGAATTTTGGACCCCTAGCCCAGTGGAAGCTGTTCCTCTATGTGGATCTAAGAAAACCCCTCACCTTGCTTTATTGGGTCCTTGGATCTCATCTCTTCAAGAAAGGGATTTGCAGGTTGTTTAATGTTCAGGTTTGATTTCTGTACTTTGATTTCAGATTACTCACCCTCCTCTCAGCCTTTTCATGATCAAAACTAAGATCCAGCTTCCCCCTCTGACTTCAAACAGTTTTAATCCTGACTCCCTAACACCTATTTTCCTTCTAATTCCCTGAAGAATTTCCCTTCTGGGATTGCCACTGTTCACACTCTCTTGCATGTTCAAAGTCCTTCACATTCTTCTTTCATCCATGCCGTGCTCCCCTATCACAGACTCCTCTGATTCCACTTCTTCAAGGGCAGAATTGTGTATTTTCATCCACAATGTTAGCAGGTTGGAAGAACTGGATCCTCATTGCTGCTCTGTGTTCACACATCAGAGGGCCAAAGAGAGCCCAGGAGACGCCTCAGCTGCTCGTGCAGAGACTCAGCCAGGGCTTTCCTGCTCGGAATCAGCACAGCCATGCAAAAGGCCTTGTCCAAACACGGAATTGCTGCTCACACCCAGCAGGTTTCACATCCAGGGGTTCACATCCAGCTTGCACATGGCAGCTATGGCACAGTAATCCCATCTGTCCACTGGTGGATGCTGGAGGCCTTGGAGTGATGGTGACCCTTTGTTAAAGAGAGGAGATGACAGAGCTGGCACTCAGCCACTCGAAATACATTTGTTTTTTTCTGTGGGAATTGATATTTCCTTTAATTGTCATCTTTTAGTCAGCAGGTTGAGAAGGTACATGCCACTGCTGAATTACTACACACTCTTAATGTGACTTTGTTTAATCATTGTCATTAACTTCACTTTTTTTTGTGGTAATTAGTCCTTTAATTAGTCTACCCTTGCTGCCAGCAGTGCTCCCCATCTCTTCTAGGCTTTCCAACGATAAAATCTCTCCTGTGATATCCCCTCATAGGTGTCTTTTTTTCACAGCTGAAGGACCAGTCACCCTTGAATTCCATGTTACATGTTACCTCTGCTACAGCCCACAAGGTTTAGCTGTACCTTCTCACAGCTCTGCCACTGCTCTTCTTTCAGCCTGGCTGGCCTGGAGCGGCTGCAGTGGTGGCAGCCCTGGGCTCTGTCCTCATCCCTGTGCTGAGCAGTGGGGACTGTCCACCCAAAGGTTTACTTGGGGCTTTCAGCTCCTCAGTGTCTGCACTGCACTGCCCACACCCTCCTGTTCCTTCTGTTGTAACACCGTGTCATAGGGCAGGGTTTGGTGTTACATACTTCCCTTTAGAAGGTCATTCCACAGGGTTTCTAAGCCAGGGGTTTCTAAGCCCTTTCCCAACAGCGAATACATCACCACTCCAGCAATGCCAGGCCATCTAGGATGGAACAAACTGCAGCATCAAATCCCAATTTCCTCTGACGTTCCTCTGGGATAATGCCCAAGAGAGGGCAGAAATCAGTGGCAGCCCAAACCAAACACAAGAGCTTTCCCACAAGGAGTCATTCAATGGTTGTTATAAGAAAGAAATCTGGATCACTCTGTGGTGCAGGAAAGCTGAAAGGGAGCACAAGAAGCCCAACTGCAGGAGGTTTTTGCCTGGAGCTCTGCTTGCAGCTTGGAGAGCAACATGTCCCAAACCTCAGGGTGCCCTGAGGAGCAGCTTCCTTGCAAAACCTGTTTCCAGACTAGTCCTCCCCTCTAGATCCTGATACCCTGCAGATTCACATCATCTTTTACCTTTGAAAATATTTATATGGGGTGCTTTCAAGATAAAGTAGTCCTTCCATTTTGGTGTTAATAGTAAGTTCTACGTCAGTTCTCATCCAAGTCCCTTCTCATCCCAGCAGTTGTGTACTTCCAATAGTGAATTACATAACATGACTAATACTTGTCATGCACAGCTTGCTCTTCCTCTTTTATCATAAAAATGACTCCAGATACCTAAGTATGAAATTTCCCTTTCTATCAGCAGGTTTTTTTTCCCCAGGAGTCATCCTCTTAGTCTCTTGGCATATCAGCTGCTCTGAATCAGTGGGGAGGTGCATAGATACACATTTGGAAAAATAAGAGGCAACTCAACCTGCTGTTGGAAGAACTAACAACTTCTAGGGCTGTGTTCCCTTTTGGCAAACCTTACCCTTCAGAAAGTACGAGAGACTGCCAGCAGCATCCTCCCTCACTAGTCCTGCCAGGCTTTAAAGTACTGCTGCTGGGTTTGCACCTGAGCCTCGTGCACAGGCGATATGGCTCCATGTTCAACAAGCACCTCATACACACCTATCTTATCAGGCAAACTTTGGTGTGTTCAGACACCTTAGACAACTGGAATCAAGGAGGGTTGGATGTGCAAGTATTTTGGAATCACCCTATCTGCTATTGTGGGGGCCCAAGTACCTTTTAAGATCCGGCCTTGAGGGATTCATCCACTGGAAGTCACACAATTAATCTCATTCTGCTAAGGTTTAGTCTGGTTTTGGTCTAATCTCCAAGACTACTCTTTCCCCCCGATCATACAGATGGCAGAGAAAAACCATTTAAAGGTGAGGCTATCTGGATAAGGAGGAGAAAAGCCTGGCAAGCATAATGGAGACTGGAGTAGTGTAGTGTGTTTAAACAGCTTTTAAGATCATTAGACTAACAGTATGTAAATGCATAAAAACAGTTCATCTGCACATCATTCACAAATTTGCTGGTCAATTGGAGTCCTGGAGAAGTCAGAGTTAGGAGCCCTAATGCATTGCATTTAGTGCTGCAGTGGGGCTGGACCTACTAATTACATGTCAGTTTTCCAAGATTTCTGCTGGGAGTATTTCAGAGAAAAGATAATTGTTCTTTAAAGTTTATTTAATTATCTTGGAGTTTATATATATATATTGTGAAAATGCTAGCAGAAAAAACCCTGTCTTAGTCAGATGTGGAATACACTGGGGAAAAGTAAAGCAGAAAAAGATTTGAGGAGGAGGCTGATCCTGGCTCCCGAAGGCATTCAGGAGCTTAGCAGGGACCAAAGGAAGAACAGATGTAATGGGAGCCTCAACATCCCAAACAGCATTGATGCTTCCCAGAGTATTACCCAGGATGGGGAGGACACATGTTGATAAACCCCTGACAGGATCAAACAGGTATGCTGTAAACACCTCCCTCAGCATCAGAAATGGAAATGCTGCTAAAAATCTGCAATTGTTTACCCCAAGAAATGCTGAGGGAGCTTCTGGTTTGATCCAGGTGTGCACTTGCTTTTTTCCCTCTTACTAAGTGAGCCTGGAGCACAGAGGTGTCTCCTCTGTTTTCCTCCTTCCTTCTCACTGCAATTATTTACCTGGACTAAGAACATCCTGAGTGGAAGGAGAAAAGGGCAAGATGCAGCAGCTCACTGGTGAGAAGCTAAGTGGGACATTAGTCTCCAACCTTGGCTCAGGGTTACCTATATTAAAAGTACAGCCACATGGCAGGCACCAGAAGCTACTAATTTCAGCAGCAGCTCTCACAGAGGGGAACTTCCCAAAATAGCCCTGCTTTTGCACTGCTACCATTTAAAAAGTTTTAAATTAAATCTGCTTGTACTCTGCCATTCTTGCAAAGCTAACTCTAGAAAGGTCTAGTCTGACAAAAATTTCACTGGCTATGTCTCAAAGACTTTCAAAGCTGTGGAAGCATCTTCATTTCGCATTTTCAAAATGAAACTTTCTGACTTCCTAATTTCTGCCTTGAAATAACATTTCAAAAACTATTGTCTTCATTTTACACCAAAAAAGAAGCTGTTTAAAGGATGTCGAAGGGATGACACAGCATTTTGGCTCACCTGAAGGAAAGGTTTCTGTTGATCTGAACATTTGTTTTCTTTGTACATAAAAAATTCACAAATCAGATTTTTTTGGAAGAATCCTGAAGCAGACTGGGAAATCCTTTGAAATCACCTAACATATCATGAGCTGGGAAAAATACCCTAATCCTCACTACAGAGATTGAAGAAACATTTTGACAGGCAGCCTTTAGTCAAGGGTAACAGAAATGATTGCTGCTGTCTTGCTGTTTCAGAAATAATCCACAAGAAACTGGTGGCTGCCAATGAGGAACAGCTGTTCATTAAGAGACCCAGTCGAACTGATAGCCGGAAAACCTGTTCTCTGCTAAATCCAAAGGCAATGCACTGCAAAAACACCTTTCATACCATGTAGGCAGCTTCTATATTTTCAAAAAGCCATATTTGTGCCAATTTCACTGAAATCATAAAACCAGTCAATTCTTTGATTCCCACCAGTGTAAACTGAAGTCAGGTGGATCCAGTGCAATTCGCTTCCCTCACAGCTCATGAAGCAGTTCTCGCACAAACGGGCTCATAAACCAGAGCAGTAACAATAATGAATAAACTGCTCATTAAAATAATAATACTGCTATCACTAAAAGAACAATGAGAACCTATTTTACATAGTTCTACTTGCCCTGGTTATTCTGTACAGAGAAATACAGGAGCTTGGATGAGGCATTGAAGGCATCTGAGAAAGGATGACAGGGAGTACGAAAGGCCTGGATAACCTTTCATTCTAAGAACACCCCCGGCTCAGTACCTGTAACCAATTGGCTGCACTCGCTTTTCCACTTTTTAATTTCCCCCTTCAAGTAAAGCCACCTGAATTGATTTCTTTCTTAGATGCCAAAGTTCTGCCTCTGCTCACCCTTCCCTTCTCCTATTCATCTCAGTGCTTTGGATAAATTTTTTCCTGAAATAATGTTTCAAATGAATGTGATATTCTGTATTTAGGGGTTAATGAAACACTTAACCTCCAGTTTCCTATACAGCTTGAGGAAAATGAAGCAAGCATGGCTATTGGCAATGCTGGGTGTGCTGACACTCCCCTCCAGGCTGTACACCTGCCAGAAGGGAAGGAGTGTCCTTGTCTTTCCTCTCAGGAGCCAGCCGGTCCCTGCCTGAGGAAGGGAGAACTTCAGGGGGCAGCCCTTAACACAAAGCATTCTCAAATACATCTACATTACCCACAGGCTTTCCAATTCATCCTGAACCCCAAAATTGTACTTGAGGAGTCAGTTTTCAAGAGCTGTAAAGACACCTTTCATAACCCTGGGCTCTACATGCATGGTTATCGTATGGCAGCAGGGCAGAGCAGTGCTTCAGAAAGAACATCAGCTCTGTAACCAATGCAACATGGAGTCTGTCTCCTCTGTGCACTACTGAGGGGAGACAAACTGGTTCCACACCCAGACACAGATTCCTCATTTGCCAAAAGCCTCCAACTCCCTATGGGTTCACCACCCATGGTGGCTGGTCTAAAGCTGGGCACAGAGACACACCAGGAAAAGAGTATGAAAAGAGCTTAGGGCAGAAAGAGAGATTGTCATGTGTAGCACTAAACCTGCATTATATGGGAAAAGTGTGGTTTAAACAGGTTTTAAAATGGCTTTTACCTTTTTGCAGAGTCATTACCCCTTCTTCCCAACACCCCCTGTGCTCCTACACAAGGTGTCCTGGGAAGGTGTCCTGAGGTGTTTCCCATTGGCCTTTGTTAACCCCTTCCTGTGATTGGGTGTTCCTGTAAGCCCCTTGAGTCTTCTAATTGGTTACTCTGTGAATCCTCCTAAACCCTATAAATGTAACATCCCCAACAATAAACTCGCTCTTGCCTCCTCTCCACGCCCGGTGTCCTGTGTCCTGTCTCCCTGCCGGCCATGGGGCCACGTGTGGGGGGGGAGGGGGGAGCACCTCTCCCCTCCAGGCTCAGGGCCAGAAGAGACCCCTGAAGAAACCACTGGAGTTCCCTTTCCCCATCCTTCAAGACGTCGGAATGGTTCCTCAGATGGAGATGGAACTAGAATTGGGCCGCCCCACGTCATGGGTGGGGAAAGGGATCCAGAGTCATGCCCAAAGGAAACAGCAAAGAATGACCAAAAGCAGAATATTTAACCTAAAAAAGCAGAATATTTAGCCTAATAACCTCACCAGGAGCTTTGCTTTTAAATTCTGATGAGCTCTCTAACAGGAATTTAGCCAGGTTGTGGTCCTGACACCAGAACCATGCAAGAAATGATGTTTCAGTTCACTGTCACATGTGAATATGGGGATGGGTTTTCATTTGATAAAAAACTGAAATGACTTTCTGTTTTTAATGTTGGAGAAATATATTTTAAAATAATTTTTAAAAAAGTCCATGGCATCTTTGATGGCAAAATTTCTTTTGGCATTAGGTAAAATATTTATTTTTAGGTGAAGTTCTCATATTCTTCACAGCTTCCAGAAAACACAGGAAATTGAAACAAAAGTAGTTTTTTAAGAGAACTGAATTATTAGAAAAAGTTTTTAATTTATTCCTCTCCCTCCCCGATCCCCAATACAGACATGATTTTATTAAATGGTCAGTTATTTCTTGTTCAGAAGTGTTCTCCCAGCTTTAATTAATACAATTGGCCAGAACGTAACTGATGTCCTGGAGCTGGACAAATCGTGGCTGTCACAAACACACCTCCATTTCCAAACACTGTGGATGGGACAGATCCTGCTCCTTGTCTAGTGTTCACTGGCAGTGGTGTGAGATGGAGCATCAACTCATCAAACCAGAAACCTGAACTGCTTCCTCTGGTGGGACTGAAGCCCAGGGACAGCTTTATCAACATCTGGACATTTTTAACAGCTTCTGCTCAGCAGGGAGGGATACATGGACACAGGGAGGGATGCATGGACATCCCCTTGCCCAGCCCAGCCGTTGCCAGTCCCGGCCCAGATGGGAAGGACAGCAGGCTGGGAGCAACAACAGGCAGAGAACCCTCAGAGATCCCCCTGCACAAGGTAAGAGGCATAATTTCCCCAAAGCATGGTGGGCGCACTCTGTATGTCGGACCCCAGAAGTGTCTGAGCAATGTTTCCTCGCAGTTCAGGTGTGGGGGGCAGTCCAGAAGAGTGTTTTCATGCTCCATCCTGCTTTCTTACCCAAGGTGACAACATCCCAACACACAGAGAAACCACTCTCAAGTACTCACTCCTGCCTGTTTGTACCTTGGTTTGCTCATGTCCTATTTGCAAAGAGCCCTGGCTGGGTATCTCTGCACACACAGTCTACTGAATATTTCCCAGGCAAGTATAAACCATATTGTAACTACTGTGCCATAATTCTCTGCTTTTAATTAGAAAGTGTGCTAAATACTCGTGTCCTTGGGGATTCTCATTGAACTAGTCAGGTTTCTGATCATGGAAGTTTTGCATTAATGAGACTTTTAGTTTGACTTACAAAAGCTCTTACATTTTCACAACCAGGCTTTTAACTTCAAAGTCCTTGAGAATTGTTTCTGTGCATCTGCCTTGTCTGGGGCCTTAATTCACAGTTCTGGTCTCTGTTTATTATACAGGGAATGTTTTGTTTAGTGTTTATAGATATATATTTACAGCATTTAGGGATATTAGAGCTTATACCAAGCTACATTACTGTAAAGACTGATCAAAGGGAGAGTTAAATGAAGCTGAAGCACTAGAGGAAAATATCTCTGCAGCCACAATGGGAAAGAACAATTGGGAGCAGCCAGGAAGCTGCCTGCCTAGTTATGCCACTTCCAAACCCTCCAGCCCTTCTCTCTGCCTTCTTCTCCTGCCCACTTGCAAAGCACCAACCCCAAATGTGTTTTGACAGAGCAGGGAAAGCACCACAGCTCCTGCAAAAGTCAGCAAGTATGTTTGCATGTCACTGCCTATATTGAGGCACATCCAGTGTTTTTCAAGTTCCAGAAAGCCTGTAAACACTAGGCAACAGGCAGTGCTGAAAGTTTCTGGGTTTATGGTGTTTCCTATTTTTTCATTTTTTTTTCCTGTGGGAGACAGAAAAGGAAATTGTTTTAGTGACCATTAAAGTCAGTGTAGATCCATAAATACTTTCCCACTGTGTTTATTTTTCTTATGCTGCTATGAATGTTTTTCTAGAGTCACATTTATGTCCTTGTAAGTCATATGTCACATCCATCTCCTCATCAATTTTCCTCTTAAACCCTGTCACTTAGGGAAAATCAGAGAAGTCAGTTGCAGCTTGAACATTATCTGCTTTTGGACAGTTCACGGTTCGGTTTTGTAGAGGATTAGGAGTGCAAATGCTCAGTTACTGTAGCACAAGGTTCTGATACTAAAGTACCCCGCAGCCCTTGCACACCTTTGCACTCCTATTGTCACCCTCCCTCTGCTGTTCTCTAGATGTTCACTGCTCCTCTGATGAACTGAGAGCTCAGGTCAAACAGCTCCCCTGAAATAAACGTGCACTAATTAATATTAAATACAAGGCTTTGAGCATTGGCATGACCTATATTGACCGGCTCCAGACAAAACCCAGGAATTTTGGTAACTTAGTATGCAAACCTGACTCTTTGAAAAATTTGGCCTTAGATGTGGGTTGTGACCACTTGGAATTCCCTTTAGGTCTTTAAGAGAACATCAGGCACGACTTGCAGCCACAGGGACCAGCTGGGAGGCAGCACTTTCCAGGTGTTTACCATGCTCCCTGGAGCTCCACAAAACTGGAATAAACAGGTACAAACTCAAAGCTGAGAAAAGATGAAACAAGACTCACAGACACACTGAGCAAACTCAGCCCCAGGGAAAGCTGAAGTGATACACAGGAGCACAAACCCACGCTCCACCTTCACTGACTTGCAGCAAAGACCAGCTCTTTGCAACCTTTCCTTTGCTATGAACTGGAGAAAACATGTTCATCCTGGAAGCAAGAACCCTGCAGCTAGGAGGAATAAGCAGTGTTTGGTGCATTCATAATATAGATATTATTTGGCAAACTAGTTAAACAAATTGTTTGCTTTCAGGCTCCTAGTGATGTGTGTGGTTGGCAAGCCTTCCTCCCTGCTGCTCGGCCACCTGCTCTCCCTCCTGCTGAGTGAGCTCCATCTCCAGCCCCAGCTGCTCTGGCTGCAGCCTGGAGGAGGCTCCAGCAAGCAATGCTGTGTCTGCTCCACAGCCATGGGCAGAGGTGTTTCCATGAACATCATGAGCATCTCCCAACCAACGCCTTGCAGACTGGGCAATGTTTGCTGTCTCACACTGGGAACCCCGGTCTGGATGGACGGATGGATGGATGGATATGGATGGATATGGATGGATGGATATGGATGGATGGATATGGATGGATGGATATGGATG
>NW_020884965.1:1296801-1398374 GCF_003945725.1 Corapipo altera
ATGGATGGATGGATGGATGGGCTGGTGACCAGACTCGTCATTGCTGTGTTTCAGTGGTGATGGACCAGCCATGGCACTGCTCCACCAAGGTCCTACCCATGCTGAGGGTTGGGGCAGCCACTGGATGTGGGGAGGCCATATGGCACAGGAGCACTCCCTGCCTGCCATTGCCAAGGGAGCATTTCCCACTGGTAAAAACCTCCTTTGCCAACCATTTCCCAGTTGTATCTGCTGGGTTACTATTCATTCTTTTTTCCTGTGATGGTAACATAATTAAAGACCTTTGCTAAGAAGACAGCACAGTCCCTGTCCTCAGGACCTGATGTGTGTACATGGCAAGACTGAAACACACAGCACTGAAAGGCATGTGCTCTCATCCTGTGCCCGCAGGAGAGAAGTCCCCTTGCCAGTTAGAGGTGAAGTCAAATCCCTTACATGATAAAACTTTCTCACTAACTGTATCTTTGGTCCCCTCCTGTGGCTGGATTGGGTCATACAAGGTGCTGGTATGGTGGCCAAAGTTGGATGGACCCTTGGCAATGAAGAAATTTTTTTTCTTCTTTTCAGTGAAACTCATGATATTTGAAAGATGTTCCTGCTTTGTCCTGCCTATCCTCTTCTCCAGAGAGCATGGACCTGAAGAACTGGAGTAGGTGATTTCTGCTGTGGAAATAATGTTGCTCTTCGCCAAATACCAGCTTCAGACTCCTTGACTCTCAGCCTTTGTTCCTCTCAGGGGTAACCAGGAGTCCAGGACACCTCGGCTGTGCTGGCTGCTGCACTGGACATACAATAAATGCCTTCAAGTCTGCTGCCTACATGTGCTATTTAATATAATCCTTCTGCCACCTCTGAAGAGGAGATCATCCTTGGAAATTAGGTTAGAGCTGTCTGCCTAACCTGTAGAAATTGTTACAGACACCTTAGGAAATTCTTCTAAAGTGTGGGAAAATAAATAAATTAATGGATCACCAGGATATATCTGCTTGGGGTTCCCACCATTCCTGGGATGCAGCCATCATGTGAACTCTTCTGCAACAGGATGGGAACAGAGACATCCCAGGAGGATTTATCCTGACCCCACCGCTGCCCTGCCTGACCCACCTTTGACCAGTGAAGAGATTCTGGCAGCCAGTGCTTGAAAAACAGCCTTTTATGTTCTTACTTTCCCCCTCTTCTAATAATTTGCAGTCACAACCATCACTATTTGATCCAGGCAGCCAAAAATGTTCAGCTTCATTATTCTGACTGTTTGCAGCTGAACAGAGCAGAAGGCCAAGAATACACACAAGCTCTCAGATCTCCAGGCAAGGCACCATACTTAATGTTTAAGAACTCAGGGCCTTAAGATGTTTTCTACCTTTTACAAATCCTTTTTTTCCAGTTTCTGTGTCATTTCTTGCTGAACCTCACCTCCTGATGATTTTTATTATGTGAGATTTTGTCACAAGAAGTCTGCGTAAGGACAGGGAATTAAACTCATGTCTCCCAAATCCAGATCAGTACCACAACCTTTGGCTCATCTTCTTGCCTCGCTTGTCTAGCAAAGGGCACTGTACAAAGGTACACAAGCATACATTATACCCCAAGGTCAAGAATGTCAGATGAAAAGGATGAATAAATACAAGTCCATGTCCTAGAAATCTGCTCTGTACCCTCCATGGATTTGCAAATAGCACTACTTAGAAGCAGAAATTAAATCCACAGCCTTTCAGCAAAGCAGGAACAGCCCATTGCTACTGCTGCTATTTTATGAACCTCAGAGGGTAACACATCCAACATCCCCGCCCACGCTGGGAGGGATGTGTTAGCCTCTGAATATCCCTGATTAACACAGCTTTATCCCAGCGTTTTGTATCATCTACATACACGCTGCAACAAGGCTGGTGCAGGTTAATAATACCTCATACCACCATGGCAGCTGTTTCAGTCATCACTAATTCAAGTGGGGCTGCAGCCAGGCAGTGCTGCCAAAGTGCATGGGGACCTGCAGGAACCCCTGCTGTTTGTACCTCAGCCAGGCCAGGAAACAGATCCTGACTGGCATCTCACAGCCTCTCTGGGGATGCATCAGTGCCCCACAGAGCCCAGCAGGTTTTTGGCAGCCTGGGAATCTGTTTTAACATACCTTAAATACTTCTGTAACCCCCTGGTGCAGAGGGACTCCTATGAGGTTGAATCCACGCTTCCCCATCTTGCCTAAAAATAAAGGGTGTACTGGATAATCATTCCTCTTTGAACAAAGGCTGAAATAGTAAGTATTATACAGGTTGGTTGGCAGTAGCGTAAGTGCCACTTACTCTTTTTCACCCACACACCTTCCTCTCCCTTCCTGGACACCAACCTCCTTCTTGAAAAACATATCCTTGCTCTACAAGAGAAGAAAAGCTTTGTAATGCAGAGAAAACCCAGGCTCCTTCTTCATGCAGGGGAAATCCTTCATCAGAGATAAAGCCATAGGATGCTAATCTGAATCACCGACTTGGGTTTTAAAAATAGTTGCCCAGCAGGATGACAGCTGCATAGCAGCTCACTGTTCTCCTCCCTCAGCAGAGCCTGGTGCCTGTGGGCTCCTCTGCTGAAGCCTCCCTCCAACTCCAAGGGGATTATAAATAGATACTGACATCGAAATATCCTTCTTTCAGGAGCTTTAGATGTCTCTTATTGAGTAGGCACCACGAGAATTAATTAATCACTGTGTGTGGGAGATGTGCTGGGTCTGTGGCAGTGTTGGTGCAGTGAGTGCTCAGCCTGGAGAGCAAGCACCTGGAACAGCCAGGTGAACCCACCCAGACCGGGGGCCTTGGGGATCTTGCTCTTTTGGATGGGGACAGCTTTTGGGTTTTGTGGTTGTTTTTAACAACTTTCCTTAGTGTTTCTTATACAGAAACATCATCTCCCTCTCCTCATATCAGAAACTAACTGTGCTGCTGGGAGGGTCATCACAGCATGTGACCCTTGTGCTTCCAAGATTGGTGAGAACAGGATGTTGTGTGGACTCACACCCATGTGAGCAAAGTTGATGTCCCTACTGTGACTTTGCCAGCTGATGGCTTTGGGGGAGAAAGGCAAACCCTGTGAAGGATAGAGAATAAAGGGCTGAGAGGAGAGCAGAGGAAGGTCAGGGGTTAAAAAGGCTCATGAGGTGCCTACAGCCCCTGGTCTCCTTCTGAAGAGTTGCAACACAGGGTTTTTGAAAGACCCTCCCCACCAGAATTGCCTATGCTCGTACAAAGTGAAATGAGAAGCAAAGAGTTCTTTGACAAAGCAGTGCTGATCAATTCCTGAGGGAATTGATGGGATTTTCAAAAGGCCTTGGTTTTTGTCTGATTCTACAAGCCATGGGTGTTCACCACTGACTCTGGCAGGAGTGAAAGTGCATGAAGTCTCTGAGCCCCTTTGCACAGCCTCAGATGGCCTGCAATGATTTCCCCCCTTGCTGACAGCAGTGGGGTGCACTTTCCAAAACGTTATCCCTTCCCCATGCTGTATCACACTCCATTGTATTGGGAAGCAAGCTCTACATTCCTCTCCGATACTGAATCAAGAAGTTCTCCTGCCTGCAGGAGAGCTCAGATACCCTTCTTTATACCACTGCTACTCTTCCCACCTGCCTGCTCTGAAAATTACTTCCATTCTGGGCACTGTGTGCTAGAGAATATCTTTTTTATTTCAGAATGTTATTAACCAACTTTTGTTGAGTGTGCTACCTCTAGAACCCTTCCTTCAGCATTATCTGATGGCTTCTCCCTGCAGCACTCCCCATGCCTAGTGCTGTCATTTGGTGTCAGCAGGAATGACAGAGAACCAAACAAAAACATATTTGCTTTTCGAGACGGCTGCAGTGAGAGTGTGGCACAACATGTGTCCCTAGGGAGGAGCATTTATTCAGTTTGCCCAAGTCTCAGGGTTGTGACTGTGAACACAATTTAACGTGATGGTCATCAGAGTGCCATTGCAGCTCCTATCTACCTTCTTTTGCTCTACAGTCTGCTGTGCAAGGTGAGAGGCCAGGGCTGGCACTCCATAGACACGCTATGGAGCTGCCTCTATTGCCCTGAGAAATGTCAATCTCCAGGAACAGGGCTGGGCAGAGAGAACAGAGCGTGTGCCTCCCTGGCTTACAGGGGAACCTGGGGACCCTCAGCCTGGAACAGAACTCTGCATGGCTCCTAACATAGCATATGGAATGATTTCTGCTGAGCTTCTTCAAAAATTCTAGTTTGAGGAATACAGGGAAATCAGCTATATTGAGACCTGCAATTGTACTTGCTCTCTGTGTTTGAGAATCTAAGGTGCTTTTCCCTTCTCAAGTTGATCTGAACCATGATGGTCCCAACACTGCAGTGTTGAGGTTTCTCAACTCTTCGTGTTCCAGGGCATGTTCAGGACATCCCATCCCACGTCATGGGAATATTTTCTACTGGGTTCAGTTGGCAAAGGATCAGGAGTAAGAGCTCAGAGCAGAGAAGACAACTTTTAGTTCAACAGAGAGCACACCCGTGTTTTCTGCTGCTGTGAGCAGTTCAGGCTGGCTTGCCTTGGAGTGCAGCGAGCAGCTGCTATTGATGTCTCTGAAGAAAAGACATTAGTATCACTCAGAAAACTCGGGCTTCATTTAGCCTTGTTAAAACCACTCTCTGTTATATTCTACTGCAATGGTTTAAAACAAAGGAGTTCATCAACACTTGAATTCTCCAGGTCTTTACATCAGAGTGCCTGGGAATGGGAATAAGCCAATGTTTTTTGTTTAAACACCAAAAGAGTGTCAGAAAAGATTAAGTGAATTTCTACAGAGCAAAGCTCTCATGGATGTGAGTGTCAGCTGGGCTGATGCTGTTTGCCAGTATAACAAATGAACAGTGGCACCTATCCGTGCCCTGAACTTGCCATAGTCAAAGCTGAGCTGCTCCAGCAATGATGGAGTATTCTCCTGTGCCACCATACAGCAGGTGTAAAACAAGCAAAGAGAAAAGAGAGATGATTCCAGGGTAACAAGTGGGCTGGTGCAGGCATAAGCATTACCTGTGTTTTAAGTATTCAACCGCAACATGAGAGGATTCTCTGAGATTGCATTAATTTGGAGGTTATTAGTAGGGGTAACAACGATCAAAAAGCCTGGACCGAGCAGTCAGTGGACCAGGAAAACTTCTACAGCCCAGTCTGAGATGTCCATCCAGCAAAGTACCAACACACAGCACACCAGAAGCAGAGATGAGTTGAGTTTATCTGCTGAACAAACAACGTTCCTTCAGCTACAACAAAATGCAGACACCACTACTCATGCCTGTCCTAAATACTCTGTGCCACTGTGACCTTGCTAAAAGTAATAAAGGAACTGCAAAAGACCAAGAAAGGCTGCACGGACAATGAAAGGTATGGATCAGCATGTGCTTGACTCCTTCCTGCAGCCTGGAAGGGTGAAACTGGGAAGGGCTGCTCCATGCACACGCTTTGAACAATCACTTTGCCACTGCTGCAGGCAGATTCTGTCTGCCTTTTAGCCTAAACTAAACTTCAAACCAGTTCCCAGTTTCTAGGGGCCAGATGCTAAAAAGCACCCAACTGAAATGAATTTTAGGCACCTAAACACCTCTGAGTATTTGGGTCGTTTCCATGTGCTGCTAAAAGCTCCGTCATATTCAGGTTCAATGTGAGGGCTGCAGCACCACCAGCCTAGTGGTGCCACTGGAGCAGAGCTGAGGCGTTTTTTAAAGCTTGTCATGTTATCTTCCACTCAGAGAACAAAATGGGGGATTTTTGATTTTAATTTGTCACTTTACATGCAAATTAAATGTTGTATATTTTCACAAATGAATTCAGCCAGTGTTTATAATAACGGAAATCTGCTGCTTGGATTGCTAAATGAAAATTCCCCACACTGCTTGTGCTGCCCTGCATGAGCTTTTTCACTTCAGCTTTTCTGTGTTCTCTCTTTGAGAATGCCTAAAAGACTTTGTGGGGGCAAAGAAGGACTGAGAAAAAAAAAACAAACAAGAAATAATTGTTAGGATTACTCAGCAGGATGGCTGGACGACATTTTGTCCCTGTTTTTTGTGGGAAGAAGTATTGCAGTGCTTAAAATTAAGCACATGCTTAAATGTTTTGTTGATCTGAAGCCAGAATGATCAAAACTGCAACCAATTAGTCCCTCCCGACCTGGTCCAAAGTCTGTTAAAGTGGTTACAATTTAATAATGCCTAAAATGTGCTTAAGTGCCCCTACCATCGGTTGAGTTCACTTAATGCAAACACAGCCCTTCCCCAGCAAGGAGACTGATTACGTTGCATCCTCTGGAAACCAGGAGATGAAAAGTTAAGTATGTTGACATTTTCTTTCAAGAGCAAAGGAACTGGAAAAATAAAACAAGCTTCAGGAAATTATGCCTTTCAGGAACCTAGGAAGACAATACTCAGGCTTTTCATTACCGTTCTGTGGGCTGTGAGCCACTTGGAAAGCTCTGCACAGAGACTGGCTGGGTTGTAACCTGCTATGTATTACTTATTTTTTATTTTAATTGCAAGCAGTCTCTGAAACATTACGGAGCATATAGTGCTAGACACAGCAGAAGTAATTGAAGTGAGAGGGCCACATGCAGTCAGCAGTAAACCACCAAATGTAGGCAGCTCAGAAAAAAATGTCATTGATTCAGCATCAGTGGGGCTGGGAGGAGAAGAGGCGGGATTGAGATTATCAACAACAGATCACACTTAAAACACAGCAGCAAGACTACAGAATTTAAAGAAAAGCAGCCAAGGGATGTATTGCTGTAGAGCTGCAAGTGTCTCAAAGAGGGATGGGGCTGTCAGCTCCTCAAGGTCGTTTCAAAGGAACAAGCCAAGCCTGAACAATCTGCTCTTTTCCTGGCTCTGCGAGGAACAACCTGGGTTGTGATTTCCCCCACAGGAAAAACGGAATGCTTTCACATCATATTGAGAATAGTAATAATTAACTAAAGGAGGCAGAAAAAGAATCCCTGGCTGTTTGTTTTGAGGTGGATGTAAAGCAGTGCAACTGCAGTTCAATTGAAAGCAAGGTTGGAGAGCTTGTTTGAGGTGAGCCAGGAGGTCACTGTGTCATTCAGTTTGCTTGTCCAGTGTCTCCTCCAAGACCGACCCAGGGTGAAAATGACTTCAAAGCACTAACATCCCCCTGTCCCTGCACACCCTTATGGGGTGTCACCCTGACTCATATTAAATGGCATTGACCATTCTGAATGGAATTGGCTACAGCAAAGGTTAATGAGCATTTCTACCTTTAAATAGTTTATGAAGATGTTTCATGTCTTCTAATAATGCAGATATTGAAACTTGCTGTTCTTTCCACTGACTTGCATATCACTGAACTTTCTTCTTGAAATTATTATCCCCAGGCAACCTATAAATCTCACTTTCTCTGGCTCAAAAATGCTGGACAATGTAATGAAACTGTTGCAAGGGCAAAGACAGTGGACAGGGTCACTTCTTATGAGCTGGCAGCACATGTGCTTTGGCTGGGTACTCAGACCTGCACAGCTTTAGAGAGTCATCTCAGAGAGTCAAAGAAACAGACACCTTAAGGCAGAGTTTGTAATTAAAGAGCATGCATTAGTTCCAAGGATATCACTTTGTGACAGCTTTACATGCTAAATATAATGGGCCTTGTAGCCATCTGGGGTATAACATCACACTCCAGAATTTAATTCAAACTTTCCTGCTACAAAAGTATCTGCAGGGCAATTCCTTCCCCATCACTTCACTTGCACTGAGCTCCTACAGGTCTATCAAAGACCAAGAACAGAGAAATTTAAAGCTCCAAGTGTCCAGAGCAGTCAAAGCTTTCATCAGAGCCCCAAGTCACAGCGCACAAGGGCTTGAGAATTTTATGCAGAAGGTTGCAAGAATCTGTAAGGTCCTGTGTGAAAATAAACTAAAGATCTTCATCTATGAAGTCTCCCCCAGCTTCAGGTTGACATCAAGTGTGAATGTGTGGGCGTGACTGGGAGCAGGGACAGTCATTGTGATCTTGGACAGGGAATGCACTGTCTGATAAGCAAACAGTTTAGGGACTTGGATGTGTTTGGTTTCTGCTTCCAGCCACTGAATATCTTCATGTGAGGTTTTGGGGTTTTTTTTTGGCAGATAGAAAAGCTGTTCATCTCCTCATATCTGGAGACTGGCTTGTCAGTAAGTCACTTTTTACCACAGTAAACCTTGCTTGCATTTCATTCCTCTGAAGGACCTCTTATGAGAGCTACTGACCACCTCTGTTTCACAACTCCTTGAACTCCACACTTGAGCAAGGTTTGCCCTTGAAAATTTGAACTGCTAGGTCCAAGACCTAAGCTACCTGCAGACTTAACCATTTTCTTTGAAGTTAGAAGAAAATAAACAGTAATATTTCATAAGTACCATTGGTCAGAAGAAATGACCCATGTTTTTATCTATTTTTCTATTTAGAATTGATCACAATTACAGAAGGTGATTAAAACAGATAACTTTAGTTCCAGAATTGTCACCAGACAAAAAGCAGACTACAGGCTCAGTCTTTTCCCCTTAATTCCTTCAATTAGTAGCTCCTCTCCCTACTCCTGGCAATGCCTCAGCAGATCCAACAGAGCTAACATGGGAAGATGTTTGTCCACACTGTTATTTTTAATGGGTCCAAAAAGAAAAGGCACGGACAGTTCTTAAACACCAGACAGCAAACACAAATATAAATCTCCCTAGGCAAACCAGAGTAAAGTCGTGATACACTTTACAAGCTGTAAACGCTGATTTTATTAGCCATTTATGGGCCACTTTGCACAACACAGCTTTAATATTAAACAATAAAGCTCACAACACATTTACAAAGGAAAACAGACTCTCTTACTTACTCCTGAATTGCAAGTGTGGCATCCCCCGATCACATGAAATCAGCAGAGAAAAGGTTATTCAGTTTAGGCTGCATATTTTTCGTTCTTGATGCCCCACACCATGCAGACTGTGCAGTGACACAAGAAAAAATTTAACAGCCACTGGAACCTGTAGTAATGAACATTCAGTAAGCATTGAGCAGCCCTGTACCCACATCAGTATGCACACAGACTTCAAGAAAACTTGTCCTTGTGGTTATGGGTATTTATCATTTATAATCTGATACATCAGATGTCTCATGTAAGACAAGGTCTGACTGTACAAGGGACAACATGCAAAATGCATGCATTTGTATGCAAAATAAGAGTAATTTCTTATTTTGAGGCTACAGTCAGAACAGGAAGGGAAGTACTGCTAATCCTCACTATAAATGGAAAACAGACTCGGGGGGTGAAGTGATTTAGCCAATACTACACAGGAATCAGAAGCATACTAGCATGTCACCCTCCCAAAATGTTTGCAAAATATGTGCTGTCCCTCAGCAGAGCTGATGCAAGGGTCCCTTTGTGCTTCTAAAGGATTTTGACGGTTGGTGTGGGGAATGGTGGACCTGGTCCTGTGCCACCCAAAGCACAACTGCCCAGGCTTTCTGGTGCAAGGAAGAGGATTTGTAATCCCACAGCACCAGCATGTCCTGCTTTATCCCTTCACAGGCCCCGATCTGCTCAAGCTTGGTTTCAGGAAGGCCAGAGAAAATCCAGCTGTTCCATTTCTTTTTTTGAGCTGGCAGCCACAAAGATGTCCATACATTTGGCCATTCTTCCAACTCAAACCATGCCAGGTTGGTGAACAAGGCTCGTAAAAAAAATCTCAAACCAGATGGGCCAAGTTTCCCTGCATCTGGTATTTGCTAGAGATGGCTCAGACAACCAAAATAAAGGGACAGAGATTCCCTTGCTGATGTAAGACTGATCTCCCAAATGAGCTTACCCATCACACTGCTATGCACAGATATGCATTAGAAATATCTCAAAATAAGACCAGCTCATCCAGCTGGAGGGGAAAACAAAAGTAGCACAGTGAAGCTTTGATCTGTGAAGACAATTGAGCTAAAGGGACAGTCTCCATGGAGTCCTTTAATCTGACAGAGGGCAGGGCTACATGGGATATAGGGAAGGAATCCTTCTCTGTGAGGGTGGGGAGGCCCTGGCACAGGTTGCCCAGAGAAGGTGTGGCTGCCCCATTCCTGAAAGTGTTCAAGGCCAGGTTGGACCAGACTTGGAGCAACCTGGTTTTGTGGAAGGTGTCCCTGCCTATGGCAGGGGGTGGAACAAAATGATCCTTAAGGTCTCTTCCAACCCAAACCATTTTGTGATCTCTGGAAACCAGAGTGCCCAGTGTTTTGTAAACTAATCTGAGGTACTTTAACAAAAGATGTTCTAACCAATTAAAGTAAATGCAACCTTAATGAGAGAAGACAAGCTTTCACAGACTGCTGATCTAAGTCTTCCCAGACAGGGCAGGGAGTGTGATGCTATACATGGACCACCAGCAGAGTCTGGTGAGCTCTGTGAGCAGAGTACACACACACAGCAGTGCCAAAGCTCAGTCAAGATCAGAGTTTTGTCTATTGGCTCATTTAATATGATTATTCACTAAATCACAACAATACTAATTATTATGGAGAATGCCAACGATTTTTTAAGGAAATAGTACTGCAAAATATTCTACTAAAATCCAAATGGCTCTGGAAGGGTAAACAGAAGCTCAGCAAAGCCCCAGCTTCCCTGTGGTGACACTGGCACGCTCAACAAGTGCTCAGGTAGCACTCTGCACATACTGTAGAAGTGGCAGCCAAGGCAGATGTAATTACAGCACATATTCCTGAACAATTCTGCTGTAAAAAGTACCTTTTGCCCAGGATGCCTCTAAAACCTTCTTACTTTCCACTCAGTTGGCTGTGTCCAGGTTGAGTTACCCACCTCACAAGGAAAACTGTCTTGGATGGCTCAGTGCACGTTTACCTCCAGTGCTCTGCAGATACAATGCCTCATCCAAAGGCAGACACCTGGCACTGCCCATCCATCACTTGCAATCCCTCACCTTAAAAGGAGACGTGGGATCTGCCAGTGTGCTGCAAATACACCCCACCCACCATACTTACAGCAGTCACGTCTCCCCAGCCACCCAAAGTAACCACTCCAGAATATTCAATTCAACATGTTCCTTGTGGTTGTTTCAGTTGGGTCACTGGCCACGATCAAGCTTCAGTGTCTGTGTCAGTGTGAGCTGATGGCATCGGGCACAGCCCTGTCTGAGCAGTCTCTGAGCTGTGGCCACACACCCGGGAGGTTTGTGTTGTCTTTAATGGCCAGAGAGCAGGGCCTGCTGTTTTCTCAACAGAGTGAATGTGCAAACCAGCTCGTTTTGCGTGGAGTAAACAATTACTGACACTGTCACAGAAAAGGGTTTTTGGGCTGTGTCTGCTATAAGAATAATTGGGTGAATAGTTGGGGGTTTTTTTCCCCTTGAGCTCTCAAAATTTTTAGTAAATGCTGGTTACTGAAAGGGCCAGAAAAACACGATGGAAAAAAAATAAGGAGCATGCAATTAAAACTCTACCATTCCTAAATGTAGCCACAAATCAGTGAGTAGGGAAAGAAGAAACTTGCCATTTAAAGACAAAATGTTCCTATTCAGTTAAGCCTAGAAGCTTGAAGCAGCAATTGTCAATGAAGAATAAGGATTATTACTGTTGAAAATATAAACAAATTTTAATTACAGTTGACATTTTTGAGACTGGTGTTGAGTATTGTCATCAGATAGAAAATCGGTGTCATCTCTCTCCCCTTAGGGACACGAACATGCAGTGGGAGTGACTCTAAGTGTAAACCAGGCTCCAGCTGGCTTTGTTACCCAACTTGCAGTTGGAAAGGAAACCTTATGCTGTCATATTTATATAACAAACCCCTATTGACTGAGTAAGACCTCTCCACGATGTGGCAGGGGATGCTAGAATCTCCCAGCTATTAGCAGGGAGCTCAAGTCTGAGTACATGGTGAGAGGCTTCTTCAGTCTTGCTCCTCCACTGCCTCCCCCCAGCCCTGGCAGCAGGAACCTCTGCAGGGCAGGGCCTTTGCCCTCCAGAGACAGCGCTGCCGGGGGCTGGATGTGCCACGCGGAGAAGGGCCCTGTGGTGGGGGGAAACAGTTTTCCCCCTGTAGTTATAAAATGGTAAAACCCCAGGGGGTGGTGAGCCTTGAAGTCTTGAAGTTTTACCCAATGAGCGCTTCTGCAGAACATAAACATATCACAACCAGAACGGAAGAGAAGGTAGTTGTAGTTGTGGTAGGAGAAGTAGCTATGTTGTAAAAGCCGTGAGGAGTGAGAGCAGGAGCCCCCCCGGGAGGGGGAATCATAGAAACTCGGAAAGAGTGTTAGACTAGACTGAGGTCTGTGACTTAGAAGCTGGAAGTTTTTATTCCCTCCACCGTGAGCAGCAGCAGCAGCGGCAGAACTGCACTGACCGAAGAAACGGTGGCAGAGAGCCAGGAGAGATAAGACCAAGCAACAACAGGCAGGCAGCACACAGAGAGAACTCCTGGAAGGAGAGAGAGAAAGAGAACAAGAGCCTGCAGCAGCAGAGAGAGAGAGGAAGTTGGGGTAAGAACTGAAATAAAACCCCCTCTGAGACCTCCGAGAAAGGAGGAGGATGATGGACTCTTACTTGAAAGAGTCTTAAAGTGCTACAGCACTTACAGAGAGGAGCTGAAAAGCTCCAAGAAGAATGCGGAGGGTGACCTTGGCCCCCCGCTGCTTGAGACAGAGCACAGAGCTCTGCAGGGAACTTGAATCCCCTGAAGATAAGGACTGTCACAAAGACCCCTGAGCTTTGTGATATGACATAGTGAAGTGACCCTTGTCCCGGTGAGCACAGCCTATGGAAGGAGACCCTCACTTGGAAACGAGTGGCCAAGGGGGCTTGGATACCCCCTCATGAGTACTGGTAGAGATCCAGCCACAGCTGCTCCATGCATGAGAGGAAGAAATCCTGCTGCCTTAGAGACTACAGCTCTGAAAGTGGAAAAGGATTTTCCTTCTTCCCTTCTGGACTTTTATTTGGAGGGGAGAAGAGATTTGATCCATTATAAATACTTATGTCATGGTAGAGATAGTTAAGATTGTATACAATGTATTGTAGTATTTATTTGTACAGTCATTGTAATATATTATCCCTTTCCCCCATTCTGAATCTCGTGTGGTTGTCTGGAAAACCAATCTCACACTGGGTTGAGATGTGGGAGGAGGCTTGGACTAGGGAATTGGATTTTGAAGCTCTCAAACCATGACAGGCCCTGAGAGAGGGGACATGGAGCTGTACCACAGCCAAGGGAAGGGACATCACAGTGCAGCAGCACAGCTCTGCCGCTCCTGCCCTGCCAAAACTGCAGGTTGACATGACCAGGGCTTCCCCTTCTCAGTGGATACATGAAGTTCACTCTGCATTTCCAGTATTTGATGACAAGTTTTTAGTGAAGAAGCAGTTGTAACATTTAAAACATCAGATCTGCTTTCTAGCATGGAGCCTTCTGGGCACCTGCCTTCCAGGGCAAACACTGACTTCTCCATGGATTGAGAGGCCAGTAGCCCACTTCTGTCTTCTGAGGACACCTGCCCTACCAGGACCCTAAGCCAGCACTTCCCACTGCTCAGAGCAAACCTCCCAGCTCACACAGCCCTCACAGAAAACCAAACCCTGAGTTTTCTGAGTTTGGGCAACCAACAGCAGGCAACAAAAGTTTTGCTAAGGAAGCTGCAGCCCTCTGCCTCAGAGACAGAGCTGGTAACAGCTCCCTCATGCCGGGGAGCGATGGCGATTCTGATCCCCAGCACTCCTACACTGCTGTGTGGAGAGCAAAGGCAGCTGTGCAGGAAGAGGCAGCACAAGACAGTGCAATGTGAAAACAGGCCCAAACTGCAGATTTTAGCATCTGAACTAAGGACTGATTCCAGTCCTCTCCTTCCCTGCTCTGTCCAGCTCCCTGCAAGTTTGGAAGAGGGTAATGCTGAGGAAAAAGGGATCCCAGACTAGTGTTTTGCAAACAGTGCTGGAATTTCCATGAGCTGACCAACAGAACTATCAATTGAAACAAAGGCTGGGAAATACCAAATTTCTTCTCCAAACAGGAGATGGAGTTGGAGGAGAAATTTCTTACTTAACAGTAGGAGGAAGTGAAACAAAGCAGCAGCATCTCCCTTCCTTCTAAAACCAGCACAAAACAAGTAAGGGGCTTTGATATTGATAATAGCCTAAAAGAAGTATGTGCTGTCCGTGAGCTCATCCTTCTGACCCACAGACAGCTCTGTCTCTGGGCAGTGTCCCAGATCTAACACAAAGTAATTGTCAGTTCTTTGTGACTTTGACTAGAAATCTCAGTGCTGAGAGGAGAATCTGCTTGGGCTTTGATGCAGAGATTTTGGTAGTGTCTGTGGCTCCCCATCTCAGAACACACTCATTTGATGTATTGTTGAGTAAAGGTATTTGTTTTCTTCTCAGAGAGCATGCATGTAGCTTGGTAAATCTATTTCCTCACTGCCTTTTAAGACAGGTAGTACAAGAGTTGTTTCTGAGGCATCAGTTTATCTGATACAGAGAACAAGGCTGGAGACAAATGTAGAGACCTCCAAAGTGTTGGCATTACATGTCACTTTGAGGTCCCCTCTGGTTCCTTCCAGGTACATTTGACAGAAAGCAGGTTCCCTCCATACAAACTATCCTGTAATGTCAATTTTATCTAGCGCATCAAGGGGTTGAGGAGACAGCCTCTCCAGGATCAGGAACATGTACTGGCAGCAGCAGGAAAGGCATGTTTCCCTCCAGGACTCATGTACTGTCTATCAGCACAGACTGATCCATCCCCATGTTGGGAGGGACTCGTTCCCATTGCCAGTATCCCAGCACACTCCAACCTAGCCATTACTGGATGAGCCTGGTCATTTTTCTGCCAGCATTCAACTGCAATAGGTTTTTCTCAGCCTCTGCCAGGCTCCCCCTTCGCCGTGTGAGGAAAGAGCCACACTTGACTTTTCTTCCATAACTTCAGGAAGCTGAGCCTCTCTAAAGCTGTTTTGGGACTCTGCCATGAGCCTCTTAGGAGTACTAAGGCATCGTGGCTGAGCAGCACGTGACACTGCAGCACAGCCGTGCCACTGTCAGTGCAGGTGGAAGGGCCTTTCCCCACTGTCCCTGCATCTCTGTATGTACCAGAGAGACACCAGTAGCTTCTCCAAAAACCTTTAGTGACTCTGCACTGAATGCCTTGGGGAAAACAAAGCTTAGGGCATTTCTCTGGAACAGGGAAGGGTACCAACACTCCTGGCCGGGTTCTGGGGTAATCAGCACACCTTCAGTGCTGGTCCCTTCTTTGTTGCTGGGGCTCTAACCTAATCCTTTTACACAGGATTGCTGTGAGGGTATAATTTTCTGAGTCATTCCTTTATCTCTTTTGAACTATCCTAGCAAGCCTCTAATCTTTTACAATTTCTTTTTTTGTTTCCAATTATTCATTTCACCAAGTTCCCCCTCACCCCCAGAGCTCCCATTAGTTGGTGTAAGATTTTGCTGGAGTTTTCTTGTTGGTGTTCCCATGAAGTTTTAGAAATGCCCTTCTCTCTTCTGTAGCATTTTGGTATGTGCACCACACAGGTGTGTCTCTACCTTGCCTTGCCATGTAAGAACAAGATATAAATGAGCATCAAAGAATGATATATAAATGAGAAGCCTGATTTATTTCACAAATGCTGTTTAGCAGTTTAACCACACAGGTATGTTTATAGTTAAATCCATTACACAAAAGGAAACAGGCCCTAGGAAAGTGTGATACCCCCTTATTGCAAAGGCAACTTGCAGCTGTCGCTCAGAATTGACATCAAAATGCCCTTTTCCAGGAAATTGTATAGTCACCCATGTCCAGGATTTGAACAATTCCTGTTTGCAGCAGACCGTGGCTGCCCTACCTGGCATGCCAGCACACCCAAACCAATCAGCCAGGCCTTGCCAGGAGATAAGCACCTCTCATAAAGGTACAAAGAGAGTAGAGCATGTTTAACATCTTACTGGATCAGCCTCATAATGTGTTTAAAACAATGGAAGGGGAAAGCATGTGTTCCTTTCAGCACAATCTGTGCCTTATAATCAAGTATAAATGCTCACAACCTACTTGGATCCTAATGAGGAGAATGACATAAATGGCAGAATGTTCTGCTCTTTCTACAGGTTTACAAAAATGAAATTAAATGTAGGCTTCCTATTACAAAACAATAGGCAAATTGAAGACCAATTATACAAACCCATCAGAGAACCTGGTGAACTGTGGAGAATTTTGCATTTCTGAGGCAGAACGACTTTTTAGATGAAAAAAACCCTCTACTCCAAGAAATTGGGAACATCTGTGCCATCAAAGAAAGAATGCAGTGAATAATTGGACAATCATAGACAGGCAGCCATTTGAATATGAAGCCGTTTGTAATGTGGCAGTGGAAGGGAAATTGCAGAATGCCAGTGCTGCTTGACTGTCACTCCCCCGTGCTGTTCCCTTTGTACCTCTCATGGCACGTTGTCTGCTCACTTTGCAGGAGTCTGAGGGGTTGGCAGCAAGGTCTCTGGGGTTATCTGCTTTCATTATTTTGCACATCAGACATGTAATGGAAAAGGAGCAGGCAGAGAGGTTCTTGAGCATTTACTTCCTCCAGCATCCGAGTTTAAGTACACCTTTAACCTCCCCCTGACAGACAGCCCAACCTGCAGCCTCCCCCAGACAGCTGACACACAACACACACCGAATATTCTGTCTCTGTCAGCTGACAAACTCTTGTGATCCCTTGCCTCGAGCAATATCATCATCCTTGTTTCCAGCAGGCAAATCCCACACAGATACTCCTGAAGGGAAGACATTGAGCTACCTCACAGCCTGCAGCCTTGCAGACTCCTGACCCCTCTGCAGAAGCGATCCACAGAAAACCCTTCCTTGTTCCAGCTGACGGAATCAAGCTGTGGCCAGACTGGAATGTGGGCTCTGGAATGCGGGCCAGAGAGAGAGACCTGAGCAACACAAGGCCACGGCTCATCTCCCAACTCCAGCATCCAAAATTATTTGTCCCCAGGAAGAGGAGAGTGAGTGGGGCTTACCCTGTTCCCAGGAACACACAGCTCTGCACCAGCCCCATGCTGCTTCTCAGCACAACCTCTCCTGCAACACAAATTATGCTGCCAAGTGCTGTGGGATTTCAGTGTGAGCACAAATGCTTTAAGATATTGTCCAGGACAAAAAGGGAAAATAAAAAAAGTGATCAACTTAGTTGTGATTTCATGGCTAGTTGCACAGATATTCATGTGTTACTTTGCACAGTCAGTCTAATAACCAGCTTTCAGAAGGACAGACAGCATAATGAATGGGTTGTAAAACACGCTCATAAAAACATTATAGCATGTCTCAGAGCATTTGTTAGCTGTTTGTGATTAACTGGGTCCTCTGTTTTACATTTTCTTATAATTTGCACATTTCCTATGAAAAATAGGCATTCAATGTGCATGCAATTTATTTTAATTTCCCTCCCCACTCACAAGATGATAAAACTTTTACAGCCATGAAAGAATGGCAATATTGTAGTCACGAGGTTCATTATACAGTAATTAATACATGTTAATATCCTGTAAATATTATGTTATAATGACTTTAAGTAAATATATACTGTACATTAGCAGTACCTATTAAGTCAGCACCACTTAAAATGAAATGTGACTAATTAATCTGTTTAAAAAGCTTAATGTCAACTTGAATATCTTTAAAAATTACAGTACAGTGTTGCAAGCCTGAGCAGTGAGTCAGTCAGCATTTAATTATGGAACTTTGACATTAATGGTTACTTTCCTGGTTTATTTAACTGGATTGGACACATGGGCCAGCATTAAATGAATGAGAAGGGTAGAAGGAAGGTTTCATTGTTATGAGAAGCTAAAATCCCAAATAATACATCTCATTAACGTTACTTTGAGTGGCTGCAAACTTGCCCATGGATCATTACAGCAGCATTCCCTTGAAAGGGGGGCCAGTGAGCCCCAATAACCTGCTCCATGTGGACAATGCAGCTCCAGTAATGCTGCCTTCAGAAGGAATCAGGGGGACTCCACTGTGATTTTGTCCATTTGAGGCATTATATCACTTTATTAAGGGATGGTGCCTGGCTCAGCCACGCGGTAACAGCAGCACAGGCTTTGTTCTCTGCTCAGCCAGAGCCTTAGACACTGCCTTTGTCCTGCACAGTGTTTTCCTACTCCTCATGAAAGGCACCCCCTTTAAACAATTTCAGTCACTCTCTACTGACCTAAATATACAAAGGAAAAAAATTCCACCAGTTCCTTCTGCCATGAAGCACAAATGCAAGAGAAGATGACACATGCTGAACAAGGGGCCCAGGAAAGGTCAGCTTTTCTTTCACCTATGCACTCAGCAAGAATAGATGAGAGAAGGCAAAATCTTTTCCGATGCATCTTATAGGTGTTCATTTTCTGTAGAAGTTTTCATCTTAGTATGCATGTGTCTAAAGAATGCCTATCAGATTAGACTTGCTAATTTACTGTTGGCTATGTGGAGGTGCCTATCTCCAGCTTCAGAGATGCTAAAAAAAAAAATAAATGCAGCTCTGTGAATTGCAGCCTCAATCTTGCCCAAGAAGTGGGGTGCAGGCATTTCAGAGACACACACTAATTCTGAAACAGGGCAAGAACTCAGACCCAGCTCTCCCAAATCCCTTATCAACATTCATAACCCAAAACAGATTATTGCTCTCCAAAGGTAACTTCAGCAAAGCATAATTAGGCAGAGTTCTGTCACAAACAAAGACAGTTTAAGAAGCTTGTCTTCTGTTAGTAGAAATTACTAGACTGACTTCTAGATAGTCAGACATGTTGCCAGGACCACAGATGACAGAGGTCTTGGACTCTCCGCTTTTCCATGGTCAGTTCCTTCAGGTTTTACCATCAAACCCAGCCTGAGCAAGCTCTCCTTGCAGTGCAAATCTCTCCAGTCTGCTGCTGGAGATTACAGTTGGGCAAAGCATTTTATGGAGTAACTACATCAAGGTGATGGCTGGGACTGACATCCTCCCTGGGTGCTCAGGGCAACAACAGCCAAGACAGAAATCCAAATGCTGGGAGGCATTTCAGGATGATAGGAATAAATGACAAGAGCTCAAGAAAGTCCAAAAGTGTCTGTGTAAACAAAGAACTTTGGTCTAGAGGCTGTGGTCAGGCTAAGCACTGCTGAACCCAACCAAAGACAAGAAAGCGAGGTTTTAGATATATTTTCCTTCCCTTGCCCACTGTCTGGTCTTTAGTAAATCAGGACAATGGGAAACTATCCCAACTTATTTCCATCTGATAGAGTCCCAAGTGCCATTTGGACAGCTGGGTGTTATCTGGCTGTACTACCTTCTGGGTAAACCCATCAAAAGAGATCACTTCAGGTGTGAAGCAGAGCCTCTGGCTTTCTGGCTGCTCTGCAGTGAGCAAGTAGCTGGGACAGCTCCTGAACCAAAACAGAGTCCTCTGTGTTACAGAAGCCCCTGAAATCTTGTATTTTATCTAATGCTTCAGCATTGGCTTTAGAAATAGGAAAAACAGCAGCATTCCATGGCATGCTGCAAATACAAGAACATGGATAACCAGAGCACCAAAGAGGCAGAGGTAGTGGCTGGGGTGGGAGATTTGCATCTCACAATGGGATCTCCCATAGCTTTCTTCAAAGGTAAATCACTTATCAACCCTGGGCCTCAGTCTCCCTACTGCTAAATCACTATTCACATTTGCTTACCTCCTAAGTTGCTGCTGGGCTTATCTAATTAACAGTCACAAAACATCCAGAGATAAAGCAGTTTTATAAGTGCATTGTATGTCTTGTAATCTCTTGATGTTCCCACGCAAAAGAGACATCACAGAGCATGGGAATACCCTGGGCAAGCTCTGAGTCTGCTTTTCACTTCCAAGAGCTCCTTTCTCAGTGACCCCTGGCCTCTCATGAGTGGGAGTAATGTGCAGCATCCCCACTATCAGCTTCTAGAAGCCATGAAAACCTGTTGTTATGGCCAGAGAGAAGTAACCAGCACTATTATTTGGATCATTTGCTGAGGTTTGTAACCTAGAATTAATTTTTGAATTGAGTCCCAACACTGCCTATTTCACATATATCTGGGTAGCAGACAAGAGCCCTTTTAGCAACAGAAGCAAACAGAGCTACAATCAAGCAGCTCAAGGTACAAACCTCTAATAGATCAGTAATCAGTAATAATCAACCCTTCTCTTTATGCTCAGGGAAATCTAATAGAACCCAGCTATTCTACAGTGAATACATTTTCATTTATAAGACTAAATGCAAGCATACGTTATCTACTTAATTAAAACCGAAGTTCTCTAACTAACCATTTGTTGTTTCTCCTGGGTGCACGTTACATACATTACTGGTGTTTTCCTGAAATCCATTGCTAATGGATTAAAATAACTTGATGAAATGTTTAATTTGCTGCGTGAGGTTACGAAAGAGCACAAAATGCTTTGGTGCTGTGCATGTAGGGAACTCCTCTCCAGCATTATCCCAGAGCACCAGCTCCCATTTCTCTGTGTAGGAATGCCAGTCCTTCCCCCAGGTTCCTCTTGTCTTTGGGGAGGAGGAAAATGTGACTCTCTCAAACCCCAGTGCAACTGCTCAGACTGGAAACTTGTCCTTTTAGCATTTGGTCAGACACATGTGACGCTGACCCTGCAGAGACCTGAACCCTCTGAAGCACCAGCTGGGAGCCAGGCAAGACGTGTCAGCACATCTCTAACAGCACCATCCACCCACCTTCAGGCAACAGAAATGTTCCCAAATGTTCAGGCCCCCTGCAAGAGGGAGAGCCTTTGAGTATGGGACTCCTCTCTGTAAATCTACCAAGCTTCAGGAAGAAAAGACAGTAGAAATTAATTAACTGTCATTGTTTAATTAGAAAGAAGGATTCCTATTACATGTTGTCTTTGGTTGTTTCTTTTTCTCTGACTCAATTCTGTTCTTCAGATCTTTCTGAACAGGAAGGTGTGGCCATGCTGAGTCAGTTCAATCTGTGCTGGTGGCACAGGGCCCCTGTGACTCCTGGTACCCATGTCTGTGCTCCCAGGGCTACAAGAGGCCCCTCAATATTTAAGGACAAAATTTTCTCCAGAAAGCTCAAACATATCCTGTCATTGTTGCACTGGTGGTGAAACACTAATTTCCTTGCATTTTCATGCCTCTTTTTCCCAGATGAGCATCCATCCTCTGAGGGGGCACAGCTGTCCCCTTCTCCAATAAAAGGCTGTGCTTTGTGTCCAAATTATTAATATCTTCAAAGGGTCACAATCTTTACCAGTGGGTCTAAACCTGGCTCATTCACTGGCTCTCAGATTATATTTTCTTGTTCCTGTTATTCCCATGCACAAGTAACACCACTGGCTATTTTGAGTGTCATGAAAAATCTGCTCCATAGGAAAGCAGAGAGGAGTGGAGGTGAGGCATTACCAAACTAAGACTGATGGCTACTGCTCTTGAATGAAAGGAACTCCCTGACAGCTTCACACCATTACTGCAAATCACATTATTTAGAGAGATGCCACCAGGAATTCTGCTTTGCTTCCAGCAGACACAAAGTAAAAGGGCACCTTCTCCAAGCCATTCAGTCTATTCTCCATTATAATTAAAAACAATTTCTATCCTCAATAGAGTTTCATTCAGGTAACTCATTACCCCCAAGAGCCATTTGTGAAACTAAATTGAGAATGCAAATTAATGTCAGCTCTAACAATAATGCTTCTTTTTTTCCTCCTTTCCACCTCTTTTGATAACTTCCAATTTTGGAAGCTTTCAGGTGCCTAAAGGAGAGTTGCCAAGCGACAAAGAGGGTTTTGTGCCCTTTTTATTAGATGATATTTTGTGCCTAATTGCTGCCATCCTGGCACATCAGGCAGTCCCAGTGCTACACCTTCAGTCAGAAACACAGAGCAATCGGAGCCCCAGCCACAGCCCTGTGCCAGGGTTTTCTCCATCAGCTGAGAGAGTGGAGTTACTTGCTGTGATTACAGGCAGGAATTCTCTGCAATGTCTCTGCACACTTCTGCCACAACAACCAATTGTCCTGGATATCACTGTAACCACAGCTGGAGCATTCACGTATCCTCTGCAAGGAAACACAAAGTCTCCAACCATGCACACTGCTCTGACTCCACCTGTACTTGCTTCCCCTCTCACTCACTGTCTTCTTATTTTATCATGTCATTATATTATCATTTTTTTGCTTGCACTTCTTTAACTCCTGGCTGTATGTCCAGTCTGATGCAGCTCAAATCCAGCACAGCCAAAGGACACCTGCTATTCTTTACAAAGAACAGAGCAGCAAATACAAGAACTGAAAAGCTTTGCTTCTGTTCCTCGCTTAGACAATACGTGACCACAGCAACAGTGTGGAGGGACACAAGTTTTTGGGTTTGGTTTAAAAGGGCAGGAGTGTGTGCACAGGGATGCTGCATTGATCAAACATGGCTTACCCACAGGCTCATATCAAAAGGGGAGTAAGGTTCCCTGTGTTTCCCATCAAACACACACAAAAGGCCAAATGGGTAAAACTGACCAAATAATTAATGCTAAAAACTGAAGAAAGCCAGAAACCCTGACCCCAGGGGATGGCTGAAATGCAGAGCCAATTGCTGCTGCTGGTCCCTGCTCGTGTCATAACAAAAAGGCAAAGTTGTTATTTATGTCCTTTATTCCTGTAGCATTTGATGTCTTTAATGCAGTCTGTGCATAGGAGTGTGATGAAGTGCTCTTACTTCCATTTCACATACAAGGAAAGAGACACAGCCTCCTATTCTCAAAAGGTACTTGAGCACCTAATGCCCTTGGAAATCAGCTCTAGTGCAGCTCTGAAACATCTGGGAAAAACACATGCCCGAGGGGCTCATCCAGACTTGCCAATACTGGGAGCTGCACGCTGACAGGTCGCCCAGAGCCCCGAGATGTGGCGGATGAACGCCCTGGCAGACGTGTCTGCCACAGAGAGAGCAGCTCCTGAGGGCTGGTCTCTGCTGCTGTGGTACCCTCAGGCACAGCTGGCCCTTCCCAGAGAGCCTGTCACTGCAGAGAAGGACGCTCTGCTGAAGAAAACTGCATCTCAAGTACACAGAGCACCAGCACGCTCAGAGTCAGAGTACCAAGGCTGGGGGCCATGTGCTGGAGCTCCCTTTCTCCATGGCATAGGTTCAGTAGGGATCCAAGGGGTTATTCCTGTTTCACAGCAAGTGGAAGTATTTTGAGGGTCTTCTGACTCCTGAGTGGGATCTCAGCTCTGCTCCTGATTTTTCAGTGGCCTTTAGCAAATTACTCTTCATCTTTCTGTGTCCCCATCTGGAAGAGTCAGTTACTGGTGCAAGCCTAAGATTTGATGGATTAGCTTGTTATTAATTCCACTGTGTTCAACAAATCCTAAGTATCTTTTACTAATCAGCAGAAACTTAATAATTCTCATTATGAGTGCTTCCCATGTCCTTTCTGATAAAGCTCACTGGGAGATACAATAGTTTTCCAGAACAGAGGCACAGCCCTTGAAAAAAACAGCAGGAAAAAACAATCAACCCATTTCTTTACAAAAATAACTTCATATCATTATGGGAATTTGCTTCACATTATATTTCCAGAGGAATTTTCCACTCACTCAATTTCTTAGCTTTTTCCCCACAGAGAAACTGCTTTTTAAACCCACATTTTCTGGGTAATTGGACTGAAAATGGGTTTTTCATGGCAGAGAATGAAGCTGTCTCCTCCACTGTTGCCAGCCCACACTCCAGGGGCTCTTCACTTTGTCCCCTGAACATGAAGCTGACACCAGTATTCCCAGTGGGTTACCAGATGCAAACATCAGTGCTCCTCATCGCTCCATTCCCTCCCAGGACAGAGTGCCAGACAGGATCTCGCCCAGCAGAGCTCCTCAGGAAACTCCTTCCTGCAAAGCACCGAAGCTGCTTGTGTTTGGGATGCAGGGAAGCATCTCCCACTTGCGGAGGTGACTCACCACAGCTACAGAACAGCCTGTGTGTAAGGCTAAAGTTACAAAGTGATCTCATGATTGAAGTTGAATGTCCAAGTCCAAATGAACCCAAACAGAGACAATCCCCTGGATTTGCAAGATGCAAGTGGTGATCACACACAGGGAGTTCCACCCCAGCAGAGACCTGGATGCGTTGTCCTCTAATGAATGCAAGTGTCTGCTCCCTCTCTGAACCCCTTTGCCAAGAACAGGAGCAAGGAGGAGGGAAGGGGGTGCTCCTATGTGAGGGGGTGGGGGGGTTCTTTTGTTTTTCAAGTCTGGTTGACATTTTGACTTTGAGCTGCTTGGAACAGCTACATCTCTTGCTATGCATATTCATGATAACCATCATCCTTGCTGTCACACCAGTCGCCTTTGGAGCTAAAACAATGAACCACAACAACTTGTGATAGCAAGGGCTCCCACCTCTACCTGCTGAGGCACCAGGACAAGCAGTTTCACAGCAAAGAGGGCATTTTTCTATACTAGAGATGTAGTTTTCAGTTTCTCCACTCTTTCAGACTCTCCAAAATAAAAAACATAAGCAAGAAAACAACTGCACACGTTTCTTTTTGATTTTCTGTGGAAAAAGAAAGTGAAAATTGTATTTTTGGTAAAACAAAGTGTTCATTTGGAGGAATATTGTAATTTTTTACTACCTCAAAAAAAACCCCATGAGACCTCAAAAAATTATTCATAGGAAAAGCTGATGTTTCACTTCTATTAATTAGTTTTCCTTAAATTCAGCAAGCAAATTCACCTTCATCCACTGATAGGCAAAGCTTTCTTCTTTTTTTGCATGGAACTATTACTGAAAATGCATTTTGGTTTGGAGTCCGGGTTCTCAGGCAAAGTTCTCAGAGAGATAGAGAACAACCAAAATCTCTATTGTCTTGAGAACAGGAAAAAATTAACAAGTCTCCAGATGATATCACACATCAGAATGTGTCAGAAACGGCTTCCTGAAAGAAAAGATTACTCAATTTATCAAATAACTTGTAAATGCATGTCTGACATGATCAAGACTCAAGGGAGTCTCATGAATTATAATAAAGGACTCTGGCTCCTCCCTGCCCATTTGAATTGAATGAAATAAGAGCCAAGAGAAAGTGGCCCGAGATGTCTTTTGAAACACGATGTGACTCCCTATGATGTATGGAGGGGGACTGGCCAGATTTGGTCCCCAGGGCAGTTCAGCACGACAGTGGCAGCACCTTTGGCCTGTGGAGTTGCTGCTTGGAGCAGTCCAGCCTTCCTTGCACCCTCCTATACCTATATACTCTCCCCTAGACAATATATGTATCTGTCTGCCTTATCCTTCCCTAACCTTTACTCTGCTACCTCCAAACCTCTCCTGTTCACATTCCCAGTATGCCCTTCCCCTTACCAATGCCCTTTCTCCAAATGCAAGGACCTTGCAGGTCATAAAAGAGGCTGGAGGGATGGAATCTAATCCCATAATTTCCTTTGCAGCAGGCAGATGCTCCCTCCTCAGACAATACACAGCAAAACTAAGGACATCCTTCAGAAACTCCCTAAAGTGTTCTGGGCCAGCCTGGATGGGGCTGGTCTAGTGGAAGGTGTCCCTGCCCATGGCAGGGGGGTGGAACGAGATGAGCTTTAAGGTCCCTTTCCACCTGTCCTACCTTTCTCTCTAGTCTGGGATTGTGTGATATCATCCTATTACCTGAGCAATCTGCAGACACATCCAATACTGCACGTTGGGAGTGAGGGTGGGATGGCTGGATGGAGCAGAAGGAGATCCCAGCATGGGCAGATGTCTGGACTTGCTCCCTCCAGTCTGTGCAGAGCATGCCCGGTTCAAAGGCTGCCAGGAGGTGCGTTGTCCCCAAACGTCATCCATTTCCAAATCACCTCCCCGTGCCTGAGTGGGCTATTTTCGGTCACAGGCTCACTTTGGCAGCAGTATCAATACACAGACACGTCAATAGGGTGTCTGAAGAGACATTTTAGTTGTGAGCTGTGGTCTTTCTTAGCTGAAAGTACACCAGTGCACCCATAAAAGTAATATAATCTCAGGAACAGAGGGGACACTGCTAAAAGGATTGGTGAGAGCCAGGCTAATTCCTGCTCTGTTTTCTCAGGAAAAGTCTCCAGGAGAACTGTCCAAAAACTACTGAGCCAGCTGCTGGGCTCAGTTTGGCTCTCACCAAAGGTCTTCTGGGTCCCCTCCATTGTCATAAGTGCTTCTCTGGATTCTGCTCAGTGCTGCCTAAGCCCTGGGAAGCTGTATCCTGCTGTGTGATTAGATCCACCATCTGAACCACATGTCCATTCTGTTTAAAGCACAGCTTTGGGAATCAAAGGCCTGGGTTCAGTTCCAGTCCTGAGACAATCTTTCCCCATAATCTTGGGCAGGAGATTAAATATCAGTGAACTCCAGTTCACCTTCTGCACAATGGGGAGCACACTGCTTTATCTGTTCAGACTGTCAACCCAGTGACCCAGAAACTGGACAGGTGGGCATACGCCAAGGGGAGACCCTCTAAATGTCACTGCCACACAACTGAACATTATTCTTTGGGAACATCAAATGGATGCTAAAGTCCATCCAGCCCCTGTTCACCCTAAACATTTTGTATACTTGCCTGTAGGCTCACAATTTCTGTGGTATCTTTTACAGTCTGCATAAAAGCAAGAAGAAGGACCATCCTGCCTTGCTGATACATCCAAGAAACCCCATTAAGTTATCCCTAGCCACAATCTAAAACCATGGGGACAGGCTGACAGCCCAATGCTGCTCTTTCCTCTGTTGTTGAGGCTTCCTGTGCCACCCCCTCCCCTGTGAGACCTATTGCAAGAACACAAGCATTAGTTCTGGTCAGCTGGCAATATAACTGGGTCTCTGGGGAGTCTGCAGCCTGCCTATCATGTGGAGCTCTGGCCTGGAGGATCTGCTAATCCAGCCATGCTGACCAGTGGAGTGTAAGAGAAGCTCACCCATGGGGAATGGAAGGCACTTAAGCCTCAGAGGTTGAGTCCTTTGACCCTGGCTGAATCATTTTACTCATTTTTAGAGCAGTTACTTGCACAAACCCTAAAAACTGGCCAGGGGAAGCTCAGAACTGTACTGCAGGGAGAACAAGGGAGGAGAAAAATGGAAGTATTTGTCCACAGCAAAAGTGCCAGGCTCCATCAGGCAAGATTTCATTCCACAAGAGTGTTAAACAACAAGAGTGTTAAATGACACTCTTGCTTACAGCACACATTTTCATGCTGCTGAACCCAGCAAACTCTACTTCTTTGAAAAACCATGAGGTGCCTCCAATGGCATTTGGAACTAGTAATGCCCATTTCAGGCTGGACAGATGGGACACAAGGACGCCTCAAAATGACCCGGGAAAGCCATAGGACATAGACAGCCTAAACAGACTCAAGCTGCAGGAACTCACACATCTCTCCATCGAATACAGGAGTTACTTCAGTTTACACAAGCCAGAATCTGAATCAGAGCTGCATTTCTCTACTCTCAGATAACATTTGGATGCAATCTTACGAAGAGAACACAAACAGCTCAAGTCACTAAAAGCTTGAAACAAACATCCTCTATCCTGTGGGGTAGAAAGCATTTTTGTTCTTCAGCATTTGGGGTGGCTCAGGAGCACTGGTGGGGAATGAAAGCCCCTAAGTATAGACAAGGGAAATAAATCTACAGCTTGTCAAGATGGTAAGGAAAAAAAGGTGTATTTGTTTTCTGAGTGAATAAAGTTCAGTTTAATCTTTGTTCCGCTAGGCTGCAATTCCACAGAGTGTGGTGAATTCTTGCAATGGGAGTAGAGGGTATCCTGCAGGCCCCAAAGCTGTACTTTTGCATGAATTAACAAAAACTCAGTGTTCTGTGCAAACCTCATCTGACTGTAAGCTGAGCTTCCTAATTGAGAAGCCACTTTTTTCCTCAATTAGAGAACCTTCAGAATTCAGCTGCTGAGCCTTCATTCTGAACAACAATATGCCCCATTTCCATCGTAAATCTAGCCCCAGTGCCACACTCTCTGCTTACATTAAACTGTGGGCTGTGGGGATGAAGGGCCCCCAGGAAGTGGAATGGCCTTACAAGAGTTGGATTTCAACACCACCAACATTCAGGGTCTGTCCCAGCTTTCTGCCCACATGCAGCTCTAAATCTTCCCGGTTCTTGTACTTGATTAACCATGCACACCCAAGACATGTGAATTCTCCCACCCCCAACTTCTCCTTCTCCCAAGTACCATGTGCTGGAAACACAAACATTCATAGCTTCAGATGAAGAACCTATTCACTGAGCTTACTGGAGGATACTTATTTTGACCTAATTATACATTGCATAGGAGGTAACATCACATCCTGCACCCAGCTCCTGGACCATACCAGAGCACGCTTCAGGGCAGCAGCACTGGCAGCAATAAACAGTAACAAACATTTGATTTCAGTATTCTGCAGGATCTGTATTCTGCATTTCAGGTGCTCCTATTGCTAGCAAATGAACTCGTTAGTTTGATCACTCTTTTGGGTTTTGGGGAGAAAACGGCTGGCAAGGAAAACACACCATCATCTGCAAGTTGAGCAAGCCACAAGGATTTGTTCCCTCTCTTCCTATTCATCCCAGACCTGCACCAGAAAAGAGTCTGGTGTAAAATCAGGAGAGCAGGGTAACAGGGAGAGATATGCAGAGACAAGGAGTTGCTGTCCTCTCCCAAGGATGAAGGAAAGGTTTCTACTGTACCTGAGAAAGGGCAGGAGGGAAGGGCTGGTCTCAGGCCATATATGAGATGGGAGTACTGGAGGAAAACAGTTATGAAAACAGAAAGGTTTGTGTGCTTAAAAAATTGTGAAACTCATTACTTTTGTTAAGGTGCTCTCTGAGTGGCATTATTGTGCATTATGCTCTAAAAAGAACGAGGTGCTCCTCTGCTGTGCTTCACACTGGCTATTGAGAGAAATACTCCAGGCTACCAAGTCACTGTATGAAGCTATTTTAGTTTTCTTCAGAGGAAACCAATGCCTTTTCAACAAATAAAGAAAAAATGGGAAAAAAAGAGTTCTCTTTTCTTTCTGCCATTGTTGCAATCAATGACAAGGACTTGTGGCTTTCTGACAAGGCTGTCCCAGGATGGATCTGAAGGCAATATACAGTGTATCAGGTCATTGCCTTCAAAGCCTAACTAGCTTGTGCCAGCTTGGGATTTCGTCCTGTATATTCAAGCCCACTTCAGCTCTGTGCACATTTTCACTTGCTATTAACTCTGCTGAGCTCTGGCCCATATCACTGTTTGCTCAGATTTTTCTTGATGTTTCCTCTCTCTGACCTCCTTTGGAAGAGCTGGTAACATCTTACCTCCTTGAAAGTTGATAATTTCCTTCATACCAAAGTAAGAAGCAAGGTCAAGATCAAGCTGCTACTAACTGACAGCTTAAAACAATAGCTTTTGGTGGAGACCAAACTAATCTGCTCCAAGCTCTTTTTTGAAGATGGGTGGGAGGAGTGGGTTGAGAATGAGTCTTTCCACCTTCTACTCAAAGCAGACAGCCCGCTTTGGTGACAAACTGGGACAAAGAGAGAGTGCTGATGAAAGAGATCACAGGGCTGATCACAGAGAGCACACAGGAATTGTACTGGTTCCCACAGGAACTAAGCCAATACAAACATTTCTTCAGAGACTAAATGCTTCACTTTTGCAAGAAAAAATCCAACACTTAAAAATCTACATATGACACAACCATTGTCCCAACACTATATTTTGTTACTTTGATAAGACTGCAGCAGGCTGCAGCCTCAGAGAGGCTGGTAAGGCTGGGACACCATGAAGTGAGCTGTATGGAGCCTTACAGTTTGCTGGTTTCCAACACAATGAAGATACAGGTGGGTAAAGTGGATTAAATCACATATTAGCATATCATGTGACCAAGTTACACTCTCAGGGACTTAAGTTCATTGTGCTTTAACAGAAGTATACTAATACCCAAACAAACCAACAAACAACCCAGGAGAAATACCTGGACCAGGAGAAGAGCAGCAGAGCCATGAACAGAACCCAGAAGCATCACACTGGTTGAGGGACAGCCCAGCTTGCTTTCTCAAACCAGTTTACCCAGCAGGCAGCATGACATTGTGTGACTAGTAAGAGTTCCTCAGGAAGCACTCACATGACCATAGTGCTAAAATACACACAATACATTGAGCTACTTGCTTGCATTTCACTGCTCCCTGTTAAATCTGTTCCTCCAGCACCCTCTCAGCAGCTGCAGCTTGTGTGGGTTGAGAATCATGTGCAGCTCATGTGCCTTCAGGTACCTGCTCGGGTGCAGAGCTGGCTTCTGTTCCCTCTAACCTTGGAAGTGAGCCTGAAGGCTTCAATAGGATGTCTGTGGAGAAGAAAGCAACAGGGATTTGGGCCCTCAGCATCACGGGAGATGAGCACGTCTCTTATAAAGTCCCTGTTTGAAGGGTTTTTTTCATTGGTCCCACAGTCTCAACTTGAAATGTTGCCTCCTGAGCTGCTGTTGAAAGCCAGCTATCTACCATTTATATTGTTAATTCATTAAAACCTGTTCTTTATCCTCTCAGGAAATAACGGCAGTCCTGCTTACTGGCAGACAATAACATTGGAGGGCTGCAATTGCTGACAATATCAATTATTTAGTTTTCTGCCAATTTCTATTAGACTTTTCAGGCTAGAGAATTTACACTGTGTTATTGAATTGAAAAACAGCTAAAAGCTTTAGGGAATCCAAACTAATTAGCTGGCATTTGTAAACCCCTTTGTTCATGGTAATTTGTTTACAAGAGTAGCTCAACCTTTTAATTATGGGCACACTCATAGGCCACATTCTGTACCATTACAGGCAACATTTTTTGTTTGGTGTAAGAAGGGCAAAGATGGGGCAGCTAATTTTTACTTTAATGAATTGTGATGACCCCGCTTGGCATTGGATGACTTTAAAATATAAGTGTGTCTATAATTAAAACTAAGAAAAAAACCCACTCTCAGTGCTTTGGATGGGCCAGAAATTACCAGCATCCAACAGTGGCAGCAACACAAGTCCACAGCCCTGCCTCTCACTCCCTCTTCAGCCTCAAGATCTCAGCTCAAGACAGCGCTTTCCCTTCTTGCTTATTCTCATCTATTTATTTTAATTCCTTCTGCTTCAGACTTGTGAGATTAATGGTTTAGATGTTCTAGAGCAGGACACATCCTCCCTTGCAATGACGACCTTGTGCCAATGGGCACTTATCTCTTTGCAGCAGGTTGTCCTCTCTGTCTGTGCTGTCCTGTACTGTCACAACCCATGACCCTGCTCCACCAAGCACTGCTGTGGCAGGAGCACCATCAAGGTTTTACAGGTCCTTTCTCTTTAGCATGAGATTAAGGGTTTAGTTTTGGAAGAAACCCTACAGTTCTGATTGATAGAGGATTTTTAGTCCATTACATAGGAAGCTGTAGAGAACTGTTTGCTTTCTCTTCTGATGGATTTTCCAGACTGAGCTCCTGGGCAGAACTGTTCCAGGGGAGCTGGGCAGAATTGTTTGGGCTGAGATCTCAGGAGCAGGTTTCCTGCCTGCAGCCTGTGACCATCTCTCCTTATGCAGCAATGCATGGACATGTAAATAAATGAAGTAGCCAAAGAATGTTTTCCCACTGTGTCTGGTTTCTTCATTGAAAAGCTGCTCAGATCTCCTGAGCGGAACTACTCAAAAGCAACAGTTGTAGGATTCCAAAATCACATATCTGCAGAAAGGAGTTTGATGGGTCTCAGCAGAAAGCCTTGGGCCACAAAAGCTGGGGAAAGAACCTGCATTTGAGGACCACGCAGGATGTCACCTGTTTGGAATGTCCTACCAAGATACAGAGACACTGTGCTGTGATGTTATAAAGCCTCTGCATAAAATCCATTGTTGCTTTCCCCCGCCCTCTGTATCCTGTGTATTCTGTAAACACTGGATATTTCTCCCCCATGTAAATCCCCAAAAATGTAATCCTAAGATAAGTGTTTTTTCCCCATGCTCTAAGTGCTAAACCCAAAAGGTGTAACTTGGGTTTTTCCCTTACCTCACCCCTTTAAAACCCCCTGTTTGTAATAGCTCATCCCCCCATGAATATGTAGACCCTAGACCCTTAAAATATCAGCCTGTATGTACAATAAACCATTCCAGATTCTGCCTCCCACTGGGATCGTGTTAGCTTTATAGACTCCCACCAACAGCGAAAATCTGACATTTGCCTTGACATTGAACAGAAATTCTGAATATGTTCATTTCTGAGGTAAGGGATGGCAAAGAAGGGAAGGAAAATGAAATGAGTTGTCTCTCAGTGAGGGATCATGCAGTAGATTATGGGAATATTGAAATGTGAAGACTTCAATAAAGTTCCTACTTTATTTTGAATAGTTCCAAGAAACTTGTTCAATAAAATCTATATCTTCATTTTTAAAAATGTATCAAACTTAATTTTAGGGGGAAAAATGCTAAGAAAATGTTTAAAACTGCTTCATCACTGATAGGTACACAGTGTATTGGGCATCCATCAGTCTGATTGAACATGTGAAATACAGATGGACACAGCCTTAGCCCATGGGCCCAGTGTGAGGGCAAAGCAATCTGCCCACTCAGCCCCATGGACAGACATGGCCCCATGGACAGACATGGTCCCATGGTCACCTTCCCCCCTTTGTCAGTCAATTGACACCAGTACAGTTGAGTCAGAGGCCCCCACAGCACAGTCTGGGTATCCTGTGCGCAGCATGGTCTAACCAGAGCACAAGGCACACCACTGTTTCCTCCCAGTCTCTGGCACTGGTTTGCTGGGCCCTTGCCAAGGTTATTTTCCCCTCTGTTGTTCTCTTTTCTAACCTGGAAACTGTTCCCAACTCTTCTTTTATCCTATCTCCACCCCTAGAAGTGTCCAAGGCCAGGTTGGACAGGGCTTGGAGCAACCTGGGCTAGTGGAAGGTGTCCCTGCCCATGGCAGGGGGTGGAAGGAGGTGAATTTTAAGTTCCCTTCCAACTCAAACCATTCTGTGATGATTCAGTGATTCTGTGTGTCTCAGGCACTCTGAGTCTGCATGGATAGTACAGAGCTTGCTGTCTTTGTGTGTCAAATGACCACATCACATTTAGCTTTGCTTTAAGGGCAGCTGAGCATTTAGGTAGAGCAGCTGATTTAATCTCTTTAGGAATTGTGTTATGAGGCTCAAATAGCATCTATAAAATGGAGATGGGCACAAGTGTCCCTCAAACATTGAGGTCTTCCAGACCACATTTAGTTAAAATATCATTAACTGTGCAGCATGTTTGACAAGAATGTATGACAGCACTAGCCATATGGAAAGCATAAATATTAAATACTGTATATTGCAGCCATTTGCAAGAAACTGCATTAATCCCTTGAAGGTTAATGAGAATTATTCATGTGCATCTGAGGGAGAGAAGTACTTCACTTTAGAAACTGAACAGCTTGACATGCCTGATTTTTCATTTACCAATAAATATGAAAATGGAAAATGGATGGACATCTCAGCATTGTGTCTGGATGAGAGGCTCATTGAGGAACTTTGAGATTTGTTTTTTCAAATCAATATTTTACATCATTAATATTTTGAGTTCCAGGAATCAGTGAAACAATAAATCTTGCCTGATCACAGATGGTTTACCACTGTGTAGATATTCTTGTAGGAGGGGAAACAAATGTCACAGAGCCAAGACAAACCTTGTTTGTTTAGTTAAGTCCTGGGAGTAAAAAGGAGGGATCAATACCTGTGTGGGGCCTGCTTAGAGACCAGGGAAAAGAGGGAAAAGAGGGAAAAGAGAAATGAGGAAAAATTATCATTGATAGGCAAGATCCTCAGTTGGTAGCACAGAGACTACTCCATTCATCTGATTGAAGCATCTCATCAGAAAATATGGAAAGACACCTGAAATGTGTTTCAGTGACTAATAAATGTGATTTCTTGCAGTAATCCCTCCTGGAATTATTTCAAATGTTTTTGAAACAGGTTTGTTATGGCCTGTTTTTAAATGAACAACCTGCATCAGTAGAGCTATTAAAAAGTAGAAATTATAAAATTTCTCTGTCTTTGATGAAAATCACTTGTTGTCAATGAAATCCTTCTTCTACTTTGCAAGGAGTAATTTCTAGAGATGGCTAAAATTTGTGGATAGTCTTCTTTTAATTCAAGTTGGGGTGGGTAAGGTGTAGCTTGTTTTTTTTTTTCAATAGCATCTTTCATAATGAAAATACTTTCCCTTCGCTTTTCTCCTATCTTGTACGTTTTTTCATAATCCAGTCACCATATTTATGCTGCATATTTTGGCAAGTCCCAGTCATTATACCTGCAGGGTTCATGGTAACTAGAAGAATTTAGGTCCATGCTCACACCAGAGCCTGCTGTTCTATATCCCTACTAGCCATGAACACCATCCTATGGAAAACTGGGAGATTTAGCTGTCTCAGCAAAAAGTATCCTGACTAGAAACCACACCTTCCAGAGCCTTTGGCTCAGCTTCCAGAACATATTTTCAGCTGATGTGAGCAACGGGAGTTCTCACAGCTCAAGGAAACAGTGGGGCTGGACTGATTTACACTAGCAGAAGATTTAGCTCTGCATGTGCTCCCTTCAGTGCTAAATGCATGTGCTTCAAGCTCCTTCCTGCCCAGCCTGAAACAGGAAGTAAAACAGATAGTTGGAAAACACAGGGAACTGCCAAAGGAACCATCTCTTCAGAAGTGCCTGGGAGATGCTTGGCCATAGGGAGGGAGGATGGGCCCCTGCAGCTACACTTTGCCTGATCTCAGGCTGTGCCTACACCCCCGGCCCCCTGGTGCTGGTTTGGACGTGGCAGCTCTCACTGAGGCAGTGCTGGGGCAGGGAGAACCCGTGGAGTGGAGGCCAGTAAGACTGAAGCCTCTTGAGGGGCTGAGCAAAGGGGTTGATGGTGACCTGGGGACCCCCTGGAAATAGGATCAGGGGAATGAGGGGGAGGCTGAGTTGATAGAGCAAGCACAGTTCTCTGTCTCTGCACAAAGAGCATTGGCAGACAAGTCAGTTATCACATCACATGGGCTCTTCCTTCTCAGATGTCTTGATTTCCAGTCCTGGTGCTTCAGAAGTGGCTTGTGTGAAACAAGCCCAGAGTGCCGGCAGACATCCCCCTGCAGTGCAATACAAGCACTGGGAAGCTACTGGGACAAACACTGTGCTGCTGAGAACATCTTGCCCCGTTTTCTGAGCCAGAGCAGCCCTGTGTTGGTGTGCAGTGATGCATATGGGACAAGGAGCAATCACACACACAGTCAGACTGTGGTCCTGTGGAAACCTTATTGGATCACACAGGATCCACATACAAACTCAGTATTGCTGTTATCATTAGCTGGACTTCCAAGGAATTAATGCACTTCATTCCTTTTGCACTGTGCCCAAGGTCAAGAAAGCAGCTGAGGGAGAGTGTTTTTTATTAGAGGTATATTTATAAACAGCTTTTAAAGGGGTAGGTAAAGGGTGTTTGGATAAGTAGCTAATCAATTTGCACAGATTACTATGAGACCAGCAGAAGCACAGGCTGCTTAGGAATGTCTTACAGTGTCAGCAACTGAGAGGCACATAACCATTTGATACAACACATATTAGTCACCTCTGCAGCAGCTATTGCTGAGCATTTCTAACAACAGCACTTATGTGAATCTCCTTACAAAGTCAGTTAATCCGTGAGACTGGGACTCATTGACCCCAAAACAGGCTGCTGAGGAGGAATCAAGCAGGAGGTCTCTCCCCTTCTGAGCAGCAGCTTCTCTTTCAAGAGTGTCTCATTGCCCAGAAGTCTGGCAACCTGTGAACTCCAGCAGCGGAGTTTTGCTCTGTTTTCATTGCCAGACACAGCACACAAGCACTGTCAGATCGTACAAAGGAAAACACAGCTGGTGATTCCCAACTATGTTGTTTTTATTCTGAGCCATTTACCACCTCCTTTAAATAATCCCCGACGCCTCCACAGAGATTTACTTTTACAGCATCAGGTTACTCAGGAGTGTGTCCGTCTCTGGCCTTTTCCTTCTGCTCTTCAGTTTCTATTCTGGCCTGGCTCCACCAGAGGAGAGGATGTGATCAAAGTCACTCAGTGGAATATTTTAAGGCTCTGAGGATAATCCACAACTGACATAAAGCATAGCAGACCCAGTGGCTTTGGTAAAGCCATGCACAGTTATGCCAATGGTGGGTCTTCAGCTTGCAAAGTTGCACTACTTTCCCAAAAAACAGAAAGCACAGTTGGGTAGGAGACATCCCATTTCCAAGCCATGGCATACATGGCTAAGTCCTGTTTTGAGCTATGGCCACATGTATCTAAAATATAAATCCATATTACCAATTTATATTGCGTGTTTGACAGCGCTGACTGAAAATTTTAAATGTATGTCTTACAAATATTCACTTGTTTAAATATATACTGTAGCTAAGGGCTGTTCATCTATAAGTAAAGGAAAATGTAACATTGAATATTGAAGATAATTTTTTTAAAAAACATTGGGTGTGGAACTGTGTACCTAGTTTGTCAGAATGTGTCTGCCAGCTGCCAGCACTCCCATGTGCCCCAGGCTCCCCATCAGATCTGGCTGCGTTCAGCAGCCAGGTTCTCCCCATAAATGGAAAAATATCATCCAGGCAGAGTGCCAATAGGTTACAAAGTTAAAAGGGGCAATATTCCACTTTTTTCTTTGTGCAGCTGTGGACAGCTTGGGATAAAAATGTTCTTAACAACAAGCCTCAAACACCGTCACACACAGGTGAAGGCACTGCATGTGGGACACACGATCTCTCATTGCATCCTGTGTTACATCACGTTCTGGTGCCCTGTGAAGCCAGAAGACAAGACTTGCTTTGCCTAAATTTACTCTGGAAATCCACAGATAGGCTGAAAGAAACAAAAAGAAATGGAAGTAAATCCAATCCATCCCTGCTTTACTGCACAATATTTTCTTGACAGGTTCACAAGGCAAACCTACTGTGAGCTGTAAGGTCAGGGCCAACTTTGGGAGTATGTGAATTTTCCATAGCTGTTTAATATCTATGGTGAGAAATTACACTCCTTGCCTCGGATCTGTTGTGTTCTCTTTGGCAGAAAGGGAGCAAACAGAAAATCATCAAGTCGTTCAGTCCCTCACTGGCTTTTGGATGGGCTGCCCAGTGTGACTGGTCCAGGGGGAACCCTAACCTGGGAAGGCAGCAGTATCTCCCCCCAGTTTGTGTGTCTATATCCCAAATGTTCCCCATTTCACTCTGGGGAGAATGACAGAATGGTAGAATGACAAGAACCTGTCATAAAAGTCAAGAAAGAGCAGCTCTGCTCTTCCCCAGAAGACGTTCTGTGTGCTGCCTACAACAGGAGCCATTGGCCCCTTTACACCAATAAAGCAATTCTTTAGAGCAAATTAGCTTCTTCTTAATGAAGACTTGTTATTTTTAGTAAGTCAGGACTTTTGGTAGGGAGATTTAATAAGCTTTATTCTTCCTCTCATTGTGATAAGCAAATTTAATTTTACTCTTTTTATTAATAGTATTAAGCATTGCTTTAAAATGTACAATAGGCAATCTGAATCAGTTTGTTCAGTATGAAAATCCTCTTTTCTGATACCATATTTGGGTAAATGGAAAATATTCAGTCTCTCATAAGTGGATGTCAAGACAGAGGGAAGATACACCCAGAAAATAACACTGACCCTCAAAGGGGGCCAAAGCAGGGCCACTCATTTCTATTATTGCTGACATTTGCCTTGCTTCCAAAAAGGTAATCACTTAATAAAAAAAACTGCTCACCTGAATTCACAAATATTATTTTCAAGCACTTCTACCCTGCCTCTGTCTAAGCGAGGGAGAGGGCCCCTCAAAGCCCACAGTTCCTGGCTCCCACAGCCTGGGTACCAGCTTTGGTTGCAACACCCTTCTCTTACCATTGCAATAGCAAACTGTAAAAAATTATGCATTTGGTGTTAGATCCCAATGTTTTGTTCTTTTGCACACCCCAAAGCATTTAATAAGGTGTGGGACTGTGCAAGACAGCCTCAGAACATCACATACGCATGCATCGTATCTCCACCCAGATGATCCACAGATGATACCTGTTCTCTGTCCACAGGCTCCAGCACGTGTTTTCCCTGGCAGGTGCTTTCTGGGCCATCACACCTGTGTATCATCAATCAGTGCATCCCCCAGGCTGGCAGTCAAAATGAGGCTGAACGGATGTTAACGAAAGGGAATATTCACCTTATGCAAAAGGTGAATCAGGGAGATAAATTCAAAAGATTTCTGTGCCATTACTATAGGCAGGTGCTATTGAGTTTAATCAGGTCTATAGAGAATTTAGAGAGCTATAGAAACTAGTCTAAAATAGGCAGTCTCCTATGGAGAACACGCCCTTTCCTGTGGATGCCTTCCAGCCTGGCCTGACTGCCAGGCAGTCTAAAGATTCTGCACAACTCTTACAAAGGAGCAATTTTATACCCATTTTGACAATGCATTAGTATAATGACTTGATCGGCAGATAATCTCCTTTTACAGAATAACAATATTTACAGAACCTAAAAAAGTAAATTTCTCCCTCCCTTGCTGACCTAACTATCTCCTGGAGTTTCAGAAATACCCAAAGGCTTTTCAGTTACTTTGTATGTATGAACAATGGAGACTCCGAATGAATCATTTCTTTCCTCTTCAGAGTTTTCAACATAACACCCTTCATTTCTTCTAGACATTCTCTTTTCTCTAAACGTTACTGACACAGACGTTGTTCTCCTTACCTCGCCTGTGCTAGTTATGCCTTACTGGCTCATTTGGTCCAAACATGATAAATCAATTTCCACCCAATTAGGCTACGCCTGAAGAATTAATTTGCTACACTTTAGACTGTAGTATTTTGTATGTTCCTAAATGCAATTAGAAAACTTTAATTTAATCTTACATGCCCAATATGATCAGCTGGTACATAAGACAATCCAGTTGGAGCTTGCTCAGCATGCAATTGTAGTTGTAATTGATTAAAATTGTTTTTGCAAGTGTGTCTTGATGTCATGGATAACTTGATTTGCTTTGGGTCTTACTCCTGCAAATGCATAGGCACATCAGAAACTTTCTCTGCATGAGCAGTTCATCAAACCGTGAAGGATTTATGAGCAGAAATAGGCAGGGACAGGGCTTGCTGCCCAAAGCAGTCATTTTCTCCTCAAGCAGTGTTTCTATGATCAGAGATGTGAAGGAGAAAGGGTAAAGATGCTAGATAGATTTTCAAAACAATAAAGGTGTTTAGGCTGACATCCACAGAGGCAACAGCAGGTAGGATCCCTCCTCCTTGGTTTTAAAACCCAACTGAAGTGCTGGGCTTAGGAGCCCAGTGACCTTAGGACAGGACTACTCACAGCCAATGCTCCAGTTTGCAACTCTCTCTGTTTAAAGTAACAGAAGTTTAGGGTGACTGGTCCTCAAAACACAGCCTGGATGTTCTGTGAGGTCTAAGGGGATCCCATCAGTCCGTGCCTTTGACTGCACAGGGGTGCTCAAGGACCATGACCTTTAAAGTGCTGTGGGTGATGGATACAGCAGAGGTTAATGCTGGCATCAGCCTGCCCCAGGGGGACTCTGGCAGAGGAGGGGACCCCAGATGCAGCTCTGGCTCCAGGCAAGGCTACTGCTGACACTGGGGACAAATTCACACCATCACTCCAACTCTTTGCAAGGAAAGATATGGTCCTCAGCACTGCTGTCCCCTCAGCCTTGCTAATTCTGGTGCCTAAAATGAAGTCATTAAAATCCCACTCCATCACACATCTTGAGAAAACAGGCTCTAATTTCACCAGGGACCTGGTTTTCTAAGCATGTCCAGAAATCTGTCTAGGCTTCTGTCCTAAAAGTTTATCAAATCTAGTTCCAGGTAAACAGACACTTTTATAATTAGACCTAACTTAAGATCTAGAAGGTTTTTAAAAGATCTGGGAGGATATTTCCCACCCGGAAAATATTTTGCAAAAAAAGCTATTTCTTTGAAATATTTCAACAGCAAAACAGCTGCTTAGCTCAGCCAAAAAGGACTGGATCCTTATTTCCCCACTGTTCCTTATTTTCAGAAGTAGGCTACAATGTGAAGGTTGACTGTAACTGGACATGACAGAATCCTAATGCCTTTAATTTTACTTTCCCACTTCTGAGAAGTGTTTATATTTGAAATCATGGTGAGTTAACATGAGTTAAAGGCACATGCTCTCACCTCTCGATATGTAAGTAATGGATTGTTCCCTAGATAATACCAGGGCTTGTCAGTAATATGTAACATAGACACTGTGATTTTTCACAGCATGTAGTTCTCACTGTGACAGTAGGTAAGAGAATTTCAGAGAGGTGGGGAAAAAAGCAGAAGATACAAGATGGAACTATTTTGTGTCATGCAAGATACAGCACCTATAAGTTTGCTACTGGTTTATTTTCTCTGTTCTGTTAAGAACAGAATCTAGAAGGGAAGTTCCCTTTCATATGTATAATGTACTTCAAAAGATAGACAGTTTGCAAAGTATTAGACAGTACAATGAGACAGAAAATGACCTAGTGAATGCCTGTGCTTGGGAAGACAGGTTGGTATGGTTTGGGAAAGAGTGAGAAAACATCATCGAAACCTCAAAATGACTGAGAATCAGGGCCCCTGCAAGCCTGACTGTTGATTTGGAAAATATAAATGCCATGTTACTATCAACGACCACACTGCATACTAAGGGAAAAGCAGATGTTAAAATGGCAATGATTTTCTGTCCAAAGCTTCACAAGTTCTTTCTGCAGATAAAAGCCAGCAAGCATTTTAACTCTCATTCATTCTCCACTATACTGCCTCAAATGGGTGGACCAGCAGGGTGAAGAGCCAAAGCCAGAAGGTTTTTTCAAAGACACTAGTATTGACACTAAACTGGTAACACTAGCACCCAGTCCCTGGTAAAGATCATGCTGTCACCTCTAGATGTTCCTGATGACACTGAAGAATAACATACAGCCACGAACATGAAGGTGCCAGTGGTTCTTTTCTCAGCCCAGTGTATAATTGCTATTCCCACAATATCCAGAAACACTAAATAAACCTCTTTTTCTTCATGCTTGTTTCTGTAGAAATTCCCTCACCTTCCTACAGTCTGTCTTGATTTAACCCTCCGGCCACTTTGAGCAAACTGTTGCCCCAGGCAACAACCTTCAGCTGGCTGGACCAGGCTGGGGGGAATTAACTTCAGACTCATGTGTCTGTGGCTCCAGTCTCCTGTGATTGCAGGAAGCAACCCTGTCCAACAAGCCCTTCCAGAAGCAGAGAAGCTTAGTTACAAGGCTGGGTAAGTGTGCATCACACGCTCCTACCATAGAGAGGCTGCTCCAGAACTTCCTTCCTGCAATAGCCTGTGGTTTCCAGTTTATTGATGGCCAGTTTACACCTATTTGTTCTCTTCAAAGGCTCTTCACCACCACAGTATAAACTCCCAGCCTCCCTGAGGGCTTAGAAAGAGCAACTGTATCTCTGCTCAGCCATGCTACCAAAGCTTTGTTTGACAGAAGCTCTTCATCATCTTGATCACCCTTAACAGCCCATCTCCAAAGCTGTTCCAGCACAGGTGCATCCCTCTACAGCTACCTAATCAAAGAGTACTGTCTCCAGCCAGGTTCTTCCCCCAGAGGGTGACTGGGCACTGAACAGGCTCCCCAGGGCAGTGGTCACGGCCCCAAGACTGTCAGAGCTCAAAAAGCATTTGGGTAATGCTCTCGGGCACATGGTGGGATTGTTGGGGTGTCTGTGCAGGGCCAGAAACTGGACTGGATGATCCTTGTGAGTCCCTTCCAACTCAGGATGTTCTATGATTCTGTGATTCTATGATTTTTTGAAAATGTGCTTGAAATTATTTTGCTTCCATTTCAGTGTCAAACTGACAAGATGATGCCATTCATTGCAGTGATCATTGTGGGCTGCCAACAACCCCCAGAGCAGAAGTCTGGTCCCTGCTGTCCCCCTCACATGCACAAGCCCAAAACCAGAGCAGCTCTGGATGTGTCTATTCATGCTGTAATCAGATATCCTCGATGCAGAATAAGTCAGTCCTATATAGGTGTTCTATAACAGCTCATTATTCAGTCACATGATCCATGGTGCTCCTGCTCAACAAAACTTGTGTGCTGCATGTCCAGTTTCAGGGAAATTACACCACTAAAAAGAGGCATTTCAGTTTCTTTTTAAACAGACATCACCGGGCAAAAAGAGACAATAGATTAGGCTAGTTCTCCCACACACAGGATAATCAAACATTGAGTAGGCTGGGAAAAATATAGGGAAAAAAAGAAGGCATAGTATTGCAGGAATTTTTAAAGATCCTTTCCAGCAAAGTGTGTGAGAGCATTACATAATGTTGAGCCCTGCACAGGAGTAATTGCACTAAACCATCTCGCTTCATGTTCCACAGGTGAGCCCACCCAGCCATGCCAGACCCAGTCAGGCCACATTCCTGGAGCTAACACATAGTGAATTGGTGGCATGTTTTGCAGAATTTCTACCACCTCTTTTCCGTTCCTTTTTAATACAGCAGGTCTTAATATATGAGGTGCTTCAAATTGTACCTCTAAAATATTCGTTTTCCCAAATATTACATTTCTAATCACATTATTTAAATGTATCAGGAAAGCTTCAACAAAATCTTTTCATCCCATTTGATCTATAAACAGAGCTGCAACATGACAGGTTGGATTAATGCATCTGGCATTTGTGAAATTATAAATCTCACACAGCAAACAGACAGCAACTGCTGCTGCTCTTTCCCTTCTGCTTTTGTAATGCCAGGTTAAAGTAAAACAAACCCTTTCCCTACATCTACATTTGATTGAAAGGTAGACATACACGAAAGGGTGAAGTATTCTAAGTGATGGGCTCAGTGGGATATTGAATTTATGTCTACGCTTTGATGCTTCTGGGTTTCGTTTTCTGCTCCTGAGTAGAATTAATTCCGTTCCCCACAGGAGTCAATTTGGCATTCTACATAACCCTCCTTTTTTATTGTTTTAAATCCAACTTTTGGGAAAAGGCAAGAGGTCAAGGAGAGACAGAAGGAATGAAAGGTGGAGAGGGGACCTTTTACAGCACAAATGCCATTAAGACCCTTTTTAAAACACTAAGCCCCGTTTTGTCTGTCTTGGTTTCAAAAAGAGACAAGAGCTCCTTTAAAGAGGCCCCTGAATCCTCATTTCCAATTCCACGTTCTCCCTGACAACCCTTTACCTTGTGTTCTTGACAGTTACACAACTGACAGCACTACTTTTCCCCTTATACTCCACAGCGAGAGCCTGAAAAAATAGCCAGCTCCCCGCAGAGCCTGATCCAACAACCCCAAATCCAAGAGGAAAAAACCCCTTGGCTCTGACCCCACACTCCTGAGCTGGCCATGGGAAAGTGGGTGAGCTCTCCTAAAGACCCCCCAAACCAACAAAACACTGTCCAGGCTTCCAGAGACTCATCAGCATTCAGAACAGCCACCTCCACACCGAGGAGGACACTTCAAAGAGTGTAAAAGCACAGGTATGTATGGAACAAAGCAATAAAAGGGAACAAAATAGGCAGTCACAGGTAGGGAGGGAGAAAAGGACAATGCTACAAATGAAAGGCTTTGTCTGGAAGTTTGCTTCCTGACAGCCTGTGCCCTGGTTGCAACATGATGTTGCTCCAGATTTTTCAGTGGTCTGAATACTAAGGCAGCGCTCAGCTACACAATATAAATATCCAGGTTTCCACGCACAGCAAAACCATTCCTCATTCAGCAGTTACACAAAACCTTAGCTAGCCTCACTTACAAGGATGAGGTGTAAATTCCAGGGTGAATACCCTCCAAGTGACGGTAAATTCCAGGGTACATGCATGTGATGTGAAGGGATGTTTCACATGTCAGTCCATTTTCTTACCAAATCATTCCATCAGACACACCCCTGGACAACCTGAAGCACCCAGGGCTCATGCCAAAAAGGGGCTGAACCCCTTGGCCCCAGCACAGTGTCCTTGCCCAATTCCACATTAATGGATCCATGGCAAAGATGTTCCCCACCTTTCAGAAGCCAGGGCAGAGGGGCCCAAAGAGCACTGTCACAACCAAGGCCTCAGATCTGGGCCAAGTTCTCACCTCCTGAGAAGACCAGTTGTCAGTTCAGAAGTTCAGAGCTGAGGTTTGAAAACTAAGGACCCGAATATAACCAATATTTATCTTTGGCTGAGTTTGCAGATAGGTGGACACAAAACCTATGACCTGCACAAGATTCAAACTGTGCCTTTCCTTTGAAATCTACTGTTCTGCTGAAATTTCATCAGCAAAGCCCTCCTCTGGAGGAGGATAAATCCTCCCTCAGAAGCAGCACAGAAGCCCCGTGGAGAAACAGCAGGTCTGTACAGGACCCACATCACACAGGCAATGACTGACTGATCCTTCCTTCCCCCGTGGGGATGCAGCAATGGCCGTGGCAATCGCGAATGTTCATATTGGAGCCAAATTTGTTTAATCCAGGGCCTCAGATAGCTTTAATGCAGACCTACTCTTTAATGCAGACTGTTTGCTATTTTGGCACTAATAGTGTCAAATGGCATTAATTAAAACAAAATGGTTATAAAACAGGCTGGATTCATCAACAATAAGCGAGGAGATATTTTTCTTTCCTTTTTTTTTTCTTTTTTTTTTAGGATTTTAATGAATAAACAGCAATTTCTATTCATTATTTATCTACTTCTGAATTTTAATGAATAGTTCCCAGTGCTCATTAACAAATCTCTGTATTTATGGAAAACTGGCACTTCATAAATATCAAATTGTGCTATTTTATATGCTGGTTTTATATAAATATAGAAATTCTGTAATTATCACTCGAACTGATCATTAAAATTCAAAAGCAGATAAATAAGCCCAAGCTTCCTGCATTATTATTCAGATAAAACATCTTTCTTTTCTTTTCTTTTCTATATGGTTCTCTGTCCCTCCAGGTGTCACACCCATTCCTTGGGGTGGCACTCATCCACCACTCACCTTGGAGGTGGCACCTTTCTGCTGTATTATCTGGGGTTCCTGCCCTGTGCCAGAGCAGGAACTCTTTTGTTGGCCTGCGCCCACTTCTTCCCAACCTCACCTCTCTAGATCGTGAGATTCCTGGTAGGCATTTTCATTCTACACTGATCTGTCCTTTTTTCCCCTCGACACTGTTATTGACTTTTGTATTATCACAGCATAAACCATTAGCCATTTTATGCAAATCCCTTTGTTGAATGAAATCCCTGTCAATACATAAAATCAAATTCCAACATGCCGTGCGATGTAAGTGCACAGAGCTGCCTTCATTCAAGACCGCTGGGAGGAAAACCCACCCGATCCCACCCAAACCAGTCAACCACTGCAATCTGCTCTCCATTTGATCCCACTCTGGAACACAGAACAGGTCATATACTGCTCTCAGTGTGTAGGGAAAGCTGAAGTACCAGTGCTGCTTTCCAGTCCTGTCCCAGCTTTATATCACTTCATTTCAGATTAGTGCTTGACCCAGCATCAATTATCCATGTGAAGAAAACGAGCACTAATATTACAGTAACACATGAACAGCACATCAGTCTCCTGCACTTCAGGTGGCTTCACTCAAGCCATTTGTAGCCAAATCCACAGAGCACACCACCATTTTCTGGATGTGTGGTGGTACTCCCACCCCAAAGCACAAGGAGCTAAAGTGCAAAAGAAGGTAAGAGCTGTGCCCAGGGTCACAGGGGGGGTCTGGCACAGAGGCAGTACCACGGTGGCTACTCAAGGGGAAAAGCACACAGGTATTTAAGAGACAGACAAATCCATGACTCTTAAAAAGCAAAACCTATATTAGCCTAAAAACCCTAGAGATTCTGCAGGTCGATATATTATCAGGGCACTACAGCAGGCGTGTTGTGTTAAAGGTTATTCCTTTAAAAATCAGACCAATGAAAGCATTTAAGGTCAGCAAAATTTTATGTTCCCTGATTGCATCAGGCCATGAAACCAAAGGTGTCCCAGGCTTCACCTCTCTCTTTACAGAAGCTTGTGTGCAAAATTTTGCCCAGGTTTTTGAAAGTTATGCAATGTCCTTGCCACGGTGCTGGACATATTCATGATAATTGTTAAAAAAGTTAAACAAGGTGTGATTAAGGAAGAGTCATGACTCCTTTCAATTAAAATTCTTGGTTTTTCTTTTGTTCAAAAAATCCTCATCTCCCTGGAGTTTTGCATGTCAATGCACCTGTAATGAAAAAGACTTTGGATCTCAAAGACTATGGTTCCTCCTGAGCATCGAGTCATTTATCAGGTTGGCCATGGGAAAATTCCTTTCCAGTTTGCTGACTAGGCTTAAGTGGGCCATAATAGCTTAATCCAAAACTTCCCTTGTGCCATGACTGGTACATATGTGTTCCCCAGAGCTAAATAAGACCAACACTCTTCCAAACTGCAGTCAACTGAGTCAACACTCCTTACACCGCCTGTGAGAAGAAACGACACTTTTGTCCTTTTTTAGTCCATTTAACTGTAGAACAGTGCAGTTTGGAGAAAGTGTTGAGTTTGATGTGTTTTAAGCCTAGTTTCATCAGTGCAGGTCCAGAAATAAGGATCAGACAAACAGGATGGATCAGCTATGGCCCTTCTCCAGTGGGCCAGTCCCTGGGAGAATGCACTGAAATCCCTGCATGCAAACCTCATCTCCCAGAACGCTGCCTTTTCCAACAAGGACTGCTGCAACCAGCTGTTACCAAAGGCAAAAACCCCACAACTTTTTCCTTACACCCTTAACTGTTCCCTTATCTCTTTGCCACTTTTAACTCCAGTTCCACTTTTTCAGGCTGCCCCTTGTTCTGTTGTGCTGAGCTTCTCTACAGCTGCTATTCAGGGTCTGCAGAGGGCTGAAGGTTTCATTAAAGCAAAGCTCTCCTGATGCTGGGCATTGTGCATGGCTCAGCAGCAAAGTCATTAATCCTTCTCCACCCCTCCCTGCCACGTTGGGGTGGTTCTCCTCCAGGACACACATCTCCTTGTCATGTCATGTTGAAAGCCAGAAGCTCCTGAAATATTTTTGAATTCATTATCACAGTTGCAGCAACAGAAACATTTGACTTTTCTGCCTAAATCAATACAGGGATCTTCCTTTTTTTTTTTTTAAATGACTTGCCTACACAACTGTTTCACAGCCAATCTCTTCAAAAGTGCAAGCAGAGGAAGAACTATGGGATCATTCTGGCTGTAATTTCAGTATATCTTTCAATTGCCCATCTACAAGAGGGTCAGTCTTGTACTTTTCGGCCACATTTCCCCTCCATCCCAGGTTTGATGTTGACCTACTTTCCCATTCCATAATTCCCTAAATATTCCCTTCAGCATCCAGATAATAAAGTGAGAGGAAAAACCCAAATCTGACTTGCACTAAGCAATTATTTTCACGTCCATCTGTGTTCACTGTGTTAGTGCCAGGGTTTTGTTAATGCATAATAGAGCATAAGGAGAACCTTTTTAATTCTCCCTCTTCTTACATCTGAAGCTCTGAGAGCTCTGTGGAAAGACAAAAGCGCTCATGTTTTGCCAGGGTAGTGCTTCAAACCACAGTGTGCCTCAGTGATTACAGCCATGTGTTTACAGGAAGGTGCCACAAATAAGTGGATAAATAAATAAATGAACGAAAACCCTTATGTTAAACAGTTGACATAGGTTCAATAACACCTCAGGCAATTTGTTTCCCTTTACAAATGCTGATCCTTTAACCTAAGTCCTTGGGTAACTGCCAGGCAAACCAGAAGCTCAAGTGGGGAGACGAAGCAGGTTAGCTGCGTAGGAGACAGATGGGGTTATCTTAGAAATAGCCTGAGCTGTGCAACTGAAAACACAGCACTGAAAACATGACACTACACAAAATCCCTGCTTCAGGACTGTCGCTGGGAGAAGGAACCCTCTCCTGTCACCTAATGTGTCAGCTACAAGGCACAATGCCCTCACCAGGGCAAACTCACTCTTGTACCACTGAACTTGGCTCTGGGCAGCAAGATGTGCAAAACTGCTGATGGAGCTGCAAACCAGCCCTGGACTCCCCAGTCCTCCCGAGAGCTGTGCCAGGCACAGAGCAGCCACCATGCCATGGGTGGACAGGGATTGATGGGCTTCAGGGCCAGGAGAGCCCATGGTGAGACCCAGCCTGACTCCACACACCCTGTGTGCTGTGAACATGCCCCAGGTGTGTCACACACAGCACAGGGCGTCTGGAGGCTCGGACCCAACCACTCTGTGTATCCTCGGAGTCTGCTGCCTACGAGAGGCCATACAAATGTTTATCACATGTTGAAGCAAAACCCTGAAGACCTCACTGTTTAACAATGATCTCTCGAGTATATCAGACACATTGTATGTGCTGTGCTAGGAGTTTTCTTATTTTCCTGCCTTTTAGGGTTGCTATATCCCACAGTTGCTGTGGTTTGCTCTCCACGGTGATACACAGCGCAGCCAGGGGTAGGCAAAGAGACATGACTTCAGAAGGTTTCCTAAGTAACAAAAGAGCCAACGCTACCAAGTCGCACAAAATAGAGATTGTGAAAAGCAAAATCTTAGACCAAAACACAAGGTTGCTCTTTTAAAGGTGTCTTGTAATTGCCAGGTTATTATAAATGCAATATAGCCAGGGTTTTTAATAAAAGTTATTTTTCTCTGGTGAACCAATAATGATGTCTCCTTATATTTTTTTGTACACAAATATTAACTACAGGTTAACTGTGTGCTGTTGAATCAGCTTGTAATTATAGTCTTTATCAAGGTGATGTTATGGTGCCTGGTAGTTTCTGGTGTGTGTCTGCAAACTGCACTATTGGGAGAATTTTACTCCGGCCTCACAAATGCCTCTGAGAGTTTTAACTGACTGAACCTATTGCTGTATAACATATAGTAATTTTTTTGAAAAATTTTGTTTGATCATGTGAATAGTTGGTGCCTTACAGAAAGGAAAGAAAAATTAATGAATATGTACATGAGTGTTCAATGCACATAGTAATCTTTTAAATAAAAGAAGTAGCCTCCTCCAGACATTTAATGGCAAGCAAGTAAACTGAGCTCCAAATCACAGCCCAAGGTCACGGCTCAGGTTGGGAGTTTGCAGTTGGTGCCCTTTCAGCCACATCCAGATACAGCAAAACGGAACCTAACAGATGGTGGGAGCTGGCTGGGGGAGATGAGGAGACCCATCCTCAGCTGTGTCCACAACCTCTGCTGGACTGAACCACCCGAGCTCTGCAGCTTCTACCAGCCTTGGGCGTCTGAAGCAACCTCCTCCCGAGGGCAACCCATGGCCTGGCAGGGGAAGCTCTGGGCAGCTGGAAGAACAGACCTTGGCTTCCCTACAGCTCTGACTTCTGACACGAGCCCTTGGTCATCTTCTGGAAGGAGTAAGAGTATGGACAGGCAGCCAGACCAAACATAGGATGGTGAGAGATGCCCCCTGACCAGCTGGAATCTTTCAAGAGAGACATTAAAAAGTGACCATAGGAGCTGGAAACTCAGACCTCCTTAACTGTGCCCACACTGTAATGAACCTGAATGGCTCTGGGGTCCTGTCACCTCACACCTGTGCCAGCCTGTGGTGGTGTATCCCCTCAGCCCACAGTATGATCTCAGAAATGCTCATTAGGCCTTGGCCTTGACAAACAGCACCTGGACTGAGCTCCTCCTGAGCTAATCAGAAACACCGGCTGCTCTCAGGAACTGGTGCTGCTTAAAGAGCTCCTGGTTTTTAATAAACAGCCTTGGAAACCTTATTTTCTTGCCTGAATAACAACTCAAGGGGAATAAGGTTTTTGTTATTGAGCTTTCAGAGAAAGTTACCAACCCAAATTGTGGCCAGGATGGAAAATTCCCATGACTAAAGCCCACTCTCTTGCAACCCTATAAACAGTGGTGCTGAGTGAGACCCTTTGAGCTCCCCTGGGCCGCAGCAGCTGTGACAGTGACCTTCGAGTGGGGCCTCTCAGAGCTCATGAAATCTCAGGTTTGCTCTATTTGGAGGATCCTGCTGAGCGACGACGACGGAGCCTGGGCTGATCCCCCCACTCCTCAAACCCTTCACCCGCTGAGAAGGTGCAAAGGCCCCCACGTGAGTCCTTCACTGAACTCCAGGGGCATTTTTCACAGGTACCGTGTACAGACTCTTTAGGTCTGTGCGTGTGCAAGTGTGAATATGGCAAATGTACATGAATATTGCTCTCCTGGAATCTTAAGTAGTTTAGATTTGTAAATCAGCCCTGTGAGTTACTGTTGTGCTGCAGTAAATTCTGTGTGAATCCTTTGTTAAGTTGTTTAACTTAAGGTATCGATTAAGTGCTGTTAAGTTTCAGTGCTATTAAACCATAAGGATAAAACATTGGTCAAGTCCAGGGCTCAGTTTGGCAAGGGGTTCCACTGAATATTGTGCCTCTATGAGAGGGTCTCCCTTTTCCCTTTTTTCTCTGACCCTAACTATCCTTACCCTTCACTCCACACCCCCATCCCCTCCCTCCAGGCTCCACATAGATAATATTTGGGTGGATTATCGTTTTAGATTGATTGATATTAGATTTTAGTTTGCTTTTTCTTTGTGTGCTTTAACCATCTAGTAAGTAGTAGAGTGAACCCTGCCAATGAACTTTATTGTGCTTTCACTCTTATATTACACCTTCTTTTGCCAATACCTTTGCCAGTGATTCTCTAAGCAACCTAAAACACTTGTGACACGGCCCCTTAGCAGCAGCCTGTGCACAGCTTCATTTCAGCATTACTTTTCACTGCCTGTAAATCCCTTTTGGAAAGACAGATTCCTCTGTGAAAGTAATTTTTTTTCTGTCTGTCATGATCGCCACAGGGGAGATCAAACAGCTGGAGACTGAGCAAGTGGTGGGCCATGCCAGTGAAACCTGTTTTCAGGTACTGTAACCAGTGGATGCACCTTGGAAATGAGGTTTTGCCTCAGGAATGTAAACTGCAACCTGCCAGACTGACAGGGTAGATACAGGAGGCCAGTAAGTAATGAGAGAAATAGGTGTAACTGGAGGACAAGTTGATCATCCACCACCAGCATATGGCTGTGCCTCAGCTGTAGTGCGTATCCACAACCAAAGGATGAAGGTAATCTCAGGAAGAGTGTCAGCATCTCCCAGTGACAGGGACATGCTGTCACACACTGTTTTGTGCATACATTTGAAAACAGACACCTTTATGAAAAGAGCTCAGTTGCATCTTGAGCCCTGCAACAGCCATCCCAGTCAGGTGCAGATCTCCAGTGAATTTCTGAAGTTTCCACTAAGCTGGAACTGGATTAAGCTCTATAAACGAAAAAATCTGCCCAGGCTGACAGACATGGCAGGAGGTGGAATCAGGGGCTGTCAGTTGCTGCTGAGTCACTTGGGCAGTAAACCCTCCTCTGAAGTTTTATGTGTGGCTTTATTGAGCTTATGGCTGCTTTCTCACCTTTCTTGTCAGGAGCAACTGAATAGTTCAACAATATTGTTAACCTATGCAAAGGAAAATACATCCTGCTCAATGTAGATTTTGCAGACCCAGGATGCTTCACCATTTCTGTAAAGTTGGCATTTTTGCTGTCTGGTCACATTTTCCTCCCTATCAAATTGGGTAGTGTGATTTGTTGCCCTAGAAAAAAAATCAGTATTATGTTAGCAGTACACAACAGCAACAGTTCTAACATCTGACACAGTAGTAGTAAGTTCCTGACCTGACATTTAGAAGAGACTCCTCCTGACTCCAGTGTGCTTTGGAGTAAGCCCTAAAGACCTTGCCTATGCTTTACACAGGTACTATTGCTTGTGATCAGTGCTTGACTCTTCATCTGCTGTGGCTCCTGGGGTATTTTTATTCGTTCTGAACATTCAGCTTACAGTCAAATGTCAGCTCCTCAAAAATAAGTGGTTGGCTTGTGGTTAAGAAAGAAGAAGGCTTGGTTAATTCGCAGCTCAACCACAGACACCCAAGTGAGACTGGCCAGATTGCTCACAGTCTGCTTAATTCCAGACACACTGAATTGAGTTGCTACCTCATGGAATTTTTATGTGCTTGGCATCGTTGTAAATCATGCCCTTAAAATCTCTACTAACACCCACAGCTGTAGGGCAGGGACAATCCTACCACCTTTCTCTCACTTCCTGTGAGCTGGAAGCTCACAACCAGGCTCTCAACTCTGAAATGCTTGTACAGCATCGAGCACATGGAGCTCCAGGGGCTTTAACAGAAGAAGAGACCCACCCTATGAAAGGGTCAGCAGAAGGGGCTTCTCCCACAATCCAGGAAGATGGTCAGAATATGCCAGAGGAAAAATAAAAATTACAATTGTCTCAAACTTGGAAGATTGCACAGGCTGACTCATGGGCACATGCAAAGGGTTTCTGGCAGAGCAATTTTACCTCCTCATTTGAACCGCTCAGAGTGAAGGCTGAATTTTAGTCACACAGAAATTACATCAAAAGGAAAAGCCAGATGTTTTGTGAATCCCACCACTAATGAGCTACAAGTGCTGGTTTTTACCATTGTACAAGAGAATGATGAATTTTTAAACATATATAAAACAAATTGTTTGTGATTACATTAGATCTTCAAAAGAAAGAGAGAACATAAATTTAGAGATGAGTAGCATAATATTGGATGCTTGCCTCACTGCTTGACTTCAATAACTTGTCTCAATAAATCCCCCAGTAGAAAGCATCTTATGTACTTCAAGCCTGGAGAAGATGAGACATGAATGCTGGAGAAATTATAAGACAGAGGGACATTCTTGCAGCAGTGAACGAGCTGAAAATTACAAGGTAATGGAAACTCAGCAGGAGGCTCCCGTACCCTGCCATTAGCTAACTCCTACAGTGAGTGCTGCAGAAATCACTCAGGTTAGGTAAGCACTGTACACTGCTGCTGCACTTTGCATCTCTCTCCACCAAAGCACATAGACAATTTAGTTAGGCAAGAGGGGATACCTGAGCAACAGGAACTTTGGCTTGCAGATGAGACAGGGCTGCTGCTCAGCCAAAGTGCAGCCCTTTGTCCCAACACGATCAGCTGCCTGTCTCTTTGCTGCACTCTGACACTGGCTGTACAGATCAGTTTATTAAAGCATTTATCAATTTCAAGCGAATATAGGCCCGACCTCCTCAAAGTGCACTACTACGGTGACTGTGGAGATCAGGAAAATGAAGAATTAACAGCAGGAGAGTATTAGGCTGGAGTTCCTTAAAGGGTAATTAGTGCCTGTCCTTCATGCTTCTTCCCACAGTCTCATCCCATAGAAACACTTGTTATTCCAGTCTTGGATAATAAGTCAGCTTCATATAAACATCTCTGTGCTGTAGCTCTTATTTTACTAAGCAGGAGGTTAATGAGGGTAAGACATGTTTCAAGTATTAAAAAGAAAGAAGAAAACCAGCCCAGCAGGTGCAATATGGCAGAGCAGAGTGGGACATGCACTTAGAAAAAGGCACAAGAAAGCTGGAAAGAAGAAAACGCTTCCTCCAAGCAGATACACCACAGAAACAGAGGATGTCTTCGGCTGAGAAGTTGGGAACATGAAGGAGATAGAGGAGAGATCATGTTAAGCTTTCCCAGGAGCTGGGGAAGGAGAGAGCAGTAGTGATGGCTCACAGAGCATCACCGCGTATGTAGGAAGTGACAGTAGTGCTCTGAGTGGACTCACAGTGCCAGCACTGGGCAGCAGGGGCCTTGATCACACACTGCAAGAAGGCCCTCCAAGGCAGTGGATCACCAGCAGAACATTGCTGTCCCCTAAATTTTACCCTCTAAGAACTACTTTCCTCTACCTTCCTTTATGCTATCACATCACAAAACCATCATCAATTTGTCCCCAGCCCTGCAGGTTAAGGGTTGTGGGGACTCAGAAAAGCCAAGTGAATGAGATGCCCATGCCAGTCCAGTCTTTCTGCTTCTTATCCCTTGCTATAACAAGTAACCCCACAGGACTCTGGGCTCTGTGCTGCTGGCCAGCTCTGGCCCTACCTCAGCTGAGTTCTAGAGACAGAGAAGACAGCTTTTCCTCCAGGGACCACAGTGGCCATGGAGAGAGGCTTCACTCACCACAGCAGAGAGTAAACACAAGACAGATCAAACCTGCAGCCTGATTTTTGATCTTAAGTACTTAAAAGATAGGCATCTAAATCCATATTAAGGTACTTACATGTCTCAGTGAAGTATTTTGGGGCATGACAGCAGAAAGCTTGACTCCAAGGAAGTTCATCTAGATATGACATGACGCTCATGATAGCCGTGATCTCATGGACCTGCATGCGAGGCAGGCCCAGCCTGGCATCCATCACAGCATCCTCTGGAGAGAGGTCAGCATCAAGCCTAGACTGGGGTGAGTTAAAGCTTCAGGGAAGCTCCTGCTCTGCCTGTGTCACTCCTTGTCTCTGTTTCAGCTCTTAAGCGAGGGCTGGCAGTCACCTTCTCGGAGGTAACGCCCTGCACGAAAGCCCTGTCCATGCTGTCAGCGTGCACTGCAACCATCAGCAACTCCTCTGACATACACTGCTTGCATTTAAACTCAGCCCTCTTCCAGCATTTCACAATCAATATCCCCTGTCAGGATTTCTGAGATACCTTGGTATTTTCCAGTAACTCTGACAGAAAAAGTGAGGTATATTGCAAACACCACCAAAGCCACATTTGGTGGTCACCAAAGGTGACATTTATTTCTGTGCCAGACTTCAAATTTGGTGGGACAGATTTCGTTTTGAGCTGAAGGAGGGGTGGATTTCACCCTCTGTGTCTCAGAGATGCTTTCGTGGTGGTGACTCTTACACCCCGGTATGATATATGCAATTTTAAAACATTATCTCTAACTCTATTATAAAGTAATTGTTCCTCTAAAATAAGATACTGGGTATTGACTATTAAATATTCTTGGTTTTATTCTGTATCTGGAGAAAAGGACATTTAGAAACATTGGTACTCTATGTGTGAAAGAGACTCTTAGAACCCAGAATGTGCTTTGGTTTTTATGGGTTTCATTTCAGGAGTTAGTTGAATTTTTAACTCAAATCAATAAAATGCATGGGTGCACTTACACTCATCCAGCTTTCCTGGACATGTTAGAAGATAACCAAGCTTGCCTGATTCTCATTAAAAACAGACTAGGGGCAATTAATTTAGCTTGTACCAACTTGTAATTACAACACTAGCTGTACAAATAAAGATGGCCAGGCAGAAGGGGCTTTTGTGGGATTTTTGTGATGTTGCCCTGAAAAACCTCAGAGCAAATCACTTGTGACAAGTTTTTTAGTGTTAGACCTGCATTGTTTAAAAGTCATCTCAATACTACTTTATACAACAAGTAAATGTCAGATGTGGAAAGTGAAAACTGCAACATGCTCCTCACTCATTCCACTCCTCCCCCTGTCTGACCAGTTACTTACCTGACCACCTGTCTTCTCTGTTTTTCAGTCTGGCCTCTTGTTTACTCTTGCCAGGTGGTTCTGAGGGAAGATCTCTCAATTGCTACTGCTTGACCATTCAAAAGTGGAGTTTCACCCTCTTCTGCTTTTCTTCTTTCTCCATCACTATTCAGGCTGTAATGAGGGCAAGAAATATAATCAAGTTCTTCAGTTCCATAACCATCCTTCCTTTATGAACTGATTTTTTGTTAAAAGGATTCCTGAAGACTTATCTTGCTACTAAAGCAGATTTAACAGCAGACTGTTTTCTTCCTCTTCTTGGTACTTTAGAACCAGTGACTACTTGCAGCGTCAGCAGAACATGAAGAAAAGCTAAAGTACTTCCTTTCCCCATCACCATGTGATAAACTCCACACCCCATCCCCAGCAGAAGAATCCATTGACATGTTCTCCTAATTCAATTATAACAACTTTAATGTCACTTCACTAAAATGACTCTGTGACAATTTTTGCTTTATTGCTCACTTGTGTAGTACCAAGTACCACACAACTCTGAAAAATATCCCCAGAAGAAGGAAAAAAAAGAAATAATGAAGGAAGGGAGAGAGGGAAGAAGGAAGGAAGGAAGCAAGCAAGCAAGGAAGGAAAACTAGTGAAAGAAGAGACCAGAAACTGCTTTCTGATATTGGGTTTACACGGTTCACCTCTTCTCTAAGACTGAGCACAGCTCAACGCAGCTGATGAGGTGACTGGTGGATGCTTAGGGCAAAGCTGGTCTTCCAGAGCAATTCACATTTCCATCTTTCATTTGTAATGCCAAGACACTCAGCTGTTGTCAGACACTGAGTCAGCTCTGGGTTTTCAGAGAAAAAAACACGGTTCAAACCTGTGATTTAATAATTTGAAGTACTGCATTGCCTCTTCTCCCTTGGAGATATCTGATGCATAGTAAAACCAAATTACTTACTGTTGACACTAACTTGTTTTACTGAGGATTCTTACTTGTTCTCAATGATCTCCAAGCTCTGGAAAGTGTTAAATGCACACCACCAACCAGAAAAGGCTTATCACTAAGCTCGGGGTTTGCTGGGCTATTTTATATGCTGCAGTCACTTGCACTGTCAACCAAATTCATGTTTTCACAAAAAATAACAGAGTGAAGGAGGAACAGTGAATTTACCAGAACACCTGGAGCATGTCAGCACAAGAGGCATGACAGCAGAAGTGCTGTCACCAGCTGAAGCATCGAGTCAGTGGCCTGCAAGCAGCTCTGGCTGGTTCTTTGCTTGTCATGGAGTAGAAAGTGGTTCAGTTTCTCTCCCAATATTTGCTGTTGTAGAGTTCAAATATAACTCTTTCTGAACAGAAAGCATTCCACAGCTGAATCAGTTCCACCTGCCCCAAAGGCAAACTTCTCTGCTTCCTGGTTGATTTTCCACAGACAATTGATTCAAACTTTTCAAACCCCTCCTGATGGCAGGATTAGAGCTGAGTCTGTACAGTGCTCTACAGTTTGCAGGGTGAGCTCGGAGGTGCATTTCTCTTTCACAGAGTTCTGCTTAATTAGATGAAGGGGACAGAGTTCAAGGGCAAGCCAACAGAAGGTGTTTTATTTAAGCATAGCTGTAAAGTACCTGTAATGAGAAAGCATGTCTCTCACTCCTGTGTATAAATGACACAAGCAATGTTTCAATTCCATTTCGCTCTCTTGGCTCAGTGGTTAACACAGGAACCTGATGTATTTGATCCTATAGCATTAGTTCAGGAAAATGTGTTTATTATGAGTTCCATTATAATATACTTAGCACAGTCCTTTCAAGTGATGACTAGAGGTTTATTTAGGAACTAATTCAGCACCAGCTACAGTTAAAAAGAAGCTTTCATGTGTCAGTGGAAACTGCATTGGATCTTTACTGACAGTCAAGGAGCTGAGGGAAAGCGACTAAACATTTTTACATGCAGCTTATTGGCATAAACAGCATTACTCCTCCCAGTGCATTACTGTTTCCAATAAGTTTTCTTATCAGTATAGGTGGGAAATAACAAATCTCCATGGCAGCTGGGAGAATATATTTCCTTCTGACTAAAGTTTAATTGGGCATTCCAGAATTGGAAATTCCCAACAACCATTAGAAAGGTTTTCACTCATATTAGGATAGCCACGCAGAAGCAGCAATGAGCCCTCTGCCCACCTTGATTTTGTGAGAGGATAAAAGGGCTAAAATTTACCTCAATGTGAAGAATATTCCATTTTTCAGAGTCCAGTGAGTTCCACTCATTAGTGCTGCTGTTCTCCAGGGGAGAGGAGGAACTGTCCCCACAGGCCTGAGGGCTTCCACTCGTGTATTTACTGGATGGACCAGAAAGGAGGAACAGTTCACAGCAAAGACATTTTAGAACATATTTTAGATCAGGTAATAATGCCTGAGATTCTCAGGTTAAGGAAAAAAAGACTGGGGATTTGGTAGCTTGCAAATCTGACAACATATAGTAAACGCTGTCTGTCTCTATAAGTGATTTCTGTTTTGAATGCTCTGTGCAATGCAAAATGACCAATATTGGATGAAATTTTCTACATACAATGAAAATGTCTTAAAAATTGTACTGTAAGATTGCTGAGAAACACTGTTATGACAGCAAGTGAGGCAGTCAGATCTCTCTGCCAGATCTACCCAGAATTACACTACCATGACACCATGGAAGGGCTTTAACACCCCAGTGGGGTTTTCTTTACATAGGAATCAGAAATAACAGCTTTTATTTTTATTATACTCAGGACTGTGTGGATAAGGGATCCCTTTCCTTAAAGGTTTCTCCCAAAGCAGTGCTCAGCAGCAGGCTGGCGTGCAGGCACTCTGGATACCTAAGAAGCCTTTTTGTGTGTCACTGCTGAGACCTGGTTTTGTCCCTGACCCCCTGTCTGCAGGAACAGCTAAACAAGACAACACCAGCCACCTGGATGACAGAAGAAGAAGAAAATATTAAAGCAAAAATATTGTGATCCTGAGCGAGCCAGAGCTACAATTAGTGTGTGTGTGAAAAGAATTGCAAGGTCAAGCTGGAAAGCCGCTTGAAGCAGGATTGTTCTTTGCGGCTGAAGGCAGCTCTGGGGGTGTGTGTGGTATGTGTGCAGATAAGAAACATCTGACCTTACTTGATAGCTCAGACCCCTATTCTGTGTATATGTGGGATAATAAAGTTACAAGTGAGTTCTGCCTGGACAAAGTCTGTCTCCCGTGGATTCATTCGCCGCACCCGTCATCAGCTCCCTGCTACTCTCTGAGTTCTCCCCGTGCTTCGCTTGCCCTGGTCCTGGCCCAAAGGTCTCTCTCACCTCCAGCACATTCTGGGAAGGAGCAGTCACATGTCCTTCCCAGGTATCAGACCTGGTCGAGTAGCTTTGAAGGCAGATTATTATGGTCAAGGACAGAGGCACAGAATATGTTGATTTAGAAGGGACCCCCAAGGATCAGGGAGTTCAACCCTCAGCCCTGCAGAGGCCCAGCCCCAAGAGTCACCCCCTGTGCCCCAGAGGATCAGCCAAACCCTCCCTGAGCTCTGGCAGCCTTGGGGCTGTGCCCACTGCCCTGGGGAGCCTGGGCAGTGCCCAACCAGCCTCTGGGGGAAGAACCTTTGCCTGAGATCCAACCTGAGCCTGCCCTGACACAGCTCCAGCCATTCCCTGGCTGCTGTCCCTGGTCCCCCCAGAGCAGAGCTCAGTCCCTGCCCCTCCTCTGCCCCTGCCCAGGCACTTGGAACTGCAGTGAGGTCTCCCCTCAGACTCCTCTTTTCCAGCTGGACACACCAAGTGCCCTCAGTGTCCTCACATGGCTTCAAATCAAGGCCCTTCCCCATCCTCATGGCCTCCTTTGGACACTCTCTAATGGTTCAATCCCTTCCCTACATTGTGTCCCCCCAAACTGCCCCAATGTTGCAGGTGAGGCCGCCCCAGGGCAGAGCAGAGCAGGACGATCCCCTCCTTTGACTGGCTGACATGATCTACCACAAACACAGATTCCTCTGTTCCTGCTACCCCTTTTCCTTTCTCTGAATAACTCAACCCCATTTCCCCCGTGGAGTTTGGGCAAGAGAGCTGGAGAAGAGTCTGGAGCACAAGTCCTGTGAGGAGCAGCTGAGGGAGCTGGGGGGGCTTAACCTGGAGAAAAGGAGGCTCAGGGGGGACCTTCTCACTCTCTACAAGTCCCTGACAGGAGGGCGGAGCCAGGTGGGGGTCTGAGGTAACAAGTGACAGGATGGCAGGGAATGGCCTCAAGTTGCACCAGAGATTGGACTGGACTTTAGGGAAAATTTCTTTACCTAAAGGCCTGTCAATCATTGGAACAGGATGCCCAGGAGTGGGCACCAGAAGTGATGGAGTCACCATCCCTGCAGGGATTTAAAAGATGTACAGATGTGGCCCTTAGGGACGTGTTTCAGTGGTCGGCTTGGGAATGCTGAGCTAAGAGTTGGACTTGATCTTATGAGTCTTTTCCAAACTAAACAATTCTATGACTCCATAATTTCATTTTAGAATTATAAGGTTTTTAATGGTGTGTAAATGTCCTTAATTACCTAGGTTAAACAGCACTAAGCACAAGTTCAAGGTGACTTCAACAGCTTCTGTTCAAAATCTGCATTTTCATCTTGCTTAGATTAATTCATATTTTAATTGCTTATATCATTGTAGTGTTAGCTAAGGGAGCACTTTCATTCCTTTGATCTCCTGTTTCAATATACACAGGCAAGGCTGGACATCAGGAAAACCTTCAAAATTGCTCTGCTTCAGGGTAAAGCATGAGGCACAAGTGTGCAGTGACTGAGATCCCATAGCATGAGTTGCAGCAAGGGCTAGGGACAGGCCACTTCATGCTTCTCCTGTTATCCCATACATTAATTGCTTATAACTATCAAACCAAGAGAGGCTTCATCAATTGATCAAAATTTGAACTAGGAAGATACATGAAGAATCCTCATCAATTTCCATCCCAGGGTCAGGGCCCTGCACATGGTCTGTGCCCCCTCACCCAGTGGGTGGTCATGGCCCCATGTCTCCTATACTCCACATGGAGCTGAACCAACTAACCAAATGCCTCTTCAGACACAAAAACCAATTGATAATCCATTGCTTCACAATGGGGACAGACAGGAATGGATAACACCACAAATACTTTGGGAAAGGGATGATGAGACCTTCAGTTCTTCCCACAGCAGATCAGTGAGGAGCTTTCAAGGAAGCTGAAAGGACAAAAATTCAAAGCCACAAAAAGAAATCTTTTTTATACTGTGATTAGCCTACAGCACTCATTGCCATGGGATGTTCCTGAAGGAAAAGCAAAAAAGATTTTAAAAGGCACAGGAAATACATGTGCCTATCATGGCTGTCTAAAGTAAATGGCTGTCAAAATGAGGGAAGGGATCTTCATATTTTCTTCCAGTGTGGGCTCCTGTGAGATGTTTGTTCCTCATCCGTCTGTTGGGGATTTCAACTCTTAAAGTCTTAGGTATCTGCTTCTGATGCCTGCCAGAGAGAAGCCCCTGAGCTGGAGCTGCTGCTGGTACAGACTGAATGGTTCTCTGTAGCTGATGAGGACTGTTCCATGATGTGCACCAGCTATTTCTGCACATTCCAAAGCCCCACTGAAGGTGTACATGTCATCAAGAGCACTCTCTCAGGCTCTAGACATGGGGACAGCAGTGGGGCTACAGTCTGTCCATGCACTAGGGCAATTCTTTTGCTGAGGACTGGCAGATGCCCCTCAGAATTTCCTCTGCCAGCAGCCCGTGTCCTCCTTTCAGCTGTGATGAAGGTCCTTTACTCCAGCCTGTTGCCTTCCTCCCTGCCAGACCAGTTTGCCCAACTTCAGATTTGCACTTCCTTTTTTTAATTTGATTAGTGACAGCTGCTATTATCTGAGGAAATCTAAATTGCCTCTTCCTGTGCTAATGAATCACTGCACTATGTGTGTGGGGATTAGAGAGCAAGATGGATTTATTAATACACTCCTAATTAAAGGGACTGTTCAACTATTCCAGTGGCTTTCAGTGAAAGGGTTGTAGCAGGTTTTTGAGGTGGAGAGGACAGCTACAGGTTGTCACTGCTAATCACAAACCACAACTGTACCTATATACCTTCTCAGGCTCCAACTAGTGAGTGGAGATACTGATTTACATGCCCAGAGCAGGGCAGTCATATCAATGGGATGTCACATTGAACTCTCTTGTCTGCAGGAACCAGGTCAGGTCCTGCACGGTGCTGCTGAGGCTGCACTGCCTGTTCCAGCTTCCAGAATGATTTTAAACCACCCACTGTCTGGAGGTGGGAGGATGTACCAAGGAAAGGGTCATCCTAAATTGACTTCTCTTCTACACTCCTTAAGCACCCTTTATTATCTGTCACACAATAAATCACAGCTATCTGTCTGATTCGATGTGGGGTCTGACTGAGGCTAACTAATCTTATCTAAGATTTTCATGTTACAATTGCTCAGGCCTCTAACATCACAGATGTTAATGATTTTGTTTTAAACTTAACTGGGCACTTAAAAAATCACCAGACAGTTTGTAAAAGGCAGATTTTGTAAACTAAGCCTAATTACGGCAACAACAGACTGTTTGCAAGAAGATGTGATCTGAATACTGAGACCCTAAAGAATTACTCTTATTTACTGTGCTTGTGAGTACAACTTCAAAAAAAAGGTGCTTGTATATATTCTTCTTATCTCATGCCTAATGCCAGGAACTCGAAGAGGTGGCTCCCAGCCTATCTTCACAAAATACAACACAACAACATATTTCCTACTGTGCAGCAGAGGGCTGAGGCTGACCAGGAATAGCATTGCACTGTTTTCACAACCACAGCCCAAGCCAGCATCCTGAAACCTCATGGAGAAAAAGCACAGGGAAAAAGAAAGTCCAAGTTTACTCATGTCTAATTCCCCAAACCAGGTCATGTTTTTGGAGAGGAGATTGTTTGATCTGGTGTCACCATTCTTACAAAATTAAGTTTATGTGGGGACTCTTAACATCTCCATGGCATGAGCCAATAAGGAATTCTGTTAGAGACAACTGAGGAAGATCTTTCTTCTTGCACCCACCTTTTAGTCTAATTCTTTTGGCCCTGATTTACCTCAATTTTAATGCACTGTTGGTGGGATACAGACAGAACACATGAATGAAGGACCTTCAGGAAGATGAGGTGCTCAGCTGTTCCAGGGTGGGCATCGCAGCCTCCAGTGTTCAGAGGAGCAATATTAACACCTCAGGAGTACCAGGGGTGTGGTGAGGCTCACGTGGCTGAGCATTGTGAGTTTCTGTACTGGTAATCTCAACCCACTGAAATCACCAGAAGTCTCTTCATGGACTTTATCTCTGGCTTTGGATCAGACCTGGATCCTCAGCAGCCATAAATCCCTGTATCTCCACCGAAGTCACACAACTATGCCAGGTGAGGCCAGCTGATTCTCCTGCCCTTTCCACAGTAATTCAACATGCAAAACTACCTGCAAAAGAATTGCTGACAACAGCCTTGTCTTCTCAAATGAACTACTACCACTGCGTTCCCAGGTTCTACATCTTCTGTAATAATGTCTTACTCTAGGTGCATTATCCATCACCATAAAATCATTCATTCTTTCAGATACAGTTAATTTAAATGAGGCTGCCATGGATTAACAAGCCATTGATTCACAGTTACAGATACAGTAAACACTCTTGATTTCTTTCAATCTCTGCACTTGAGCATGCCAAGCAGCTCTAGCCAACACTGTACGCTGGACACACGCCCACCTTATTACTGGGAGATATCCAAACCTTTCCTGCAAGGTTATCACTGTGCTCTTGGCTACAGAGGAGGAGAAACTAAGAGCTTATTGGTATGAACAGACCTGCAGGATAACTTGATTTCCTGTAGTAATTTCAAATAATTGAACAAGATTCAGGTTTCAGTTATCGTTTTGCAAAGCTGACTCATCGCTCCAGGAAAAGCCTAAAGAAACCCAAATGCTTTTCATTGTGGACTCTCTCTTTTATTGGTGATTAAAAGATTAGGGGTGCCCAGGCTGTTGTTGTAACCGAAGAAGAGACAGTCCTCAGCTCGACCTCAGATAATTTTGCTGTTAGGAAGCTCAGTGCAGGGCTCAGTGGTAGCTCTCATTGGTGGCAGCAGAACCAGATGGAGAGTCCCAAGCCCAAAGCTGCTATTTGAAACAGGAAAAGGAAAAGAAAATCCTTCAAACACTTCTGAGCTACCTGGACCTAACCACTTAGGCTCCATGCTCCCTTCATTTAGATGCCTGAATCACCCTATGGTAAATCTGTACCCAGACTTGATATATAAATTATGTATTTTTCAGCATGTGAAAAAGGGAAGTCCTGGGATTAGAACCTAACCTGTAACTCAAAGCATGAGTGATCCAGTCAGTCTTGTCTTCCAGGGCCAGAAAGGTTTTCAAAATACCTTATAATCAATCCCCTCAGTTACTTGCCTGTATCCTGCCCTGGCTGCAGGGCCTGCTATTCCAGGCCTCACCATATATTTCTTGTAGCAGCAATCTGAGTCTCCTTGGCTGCAGTATAAAACCTAAACCTCCTTGTTCTATCTGCTGCAGATAACAAGGAAAAATTACCGTCTTCCCCTTTAAAAGTGTTTCAAAGATGCCTTGTTTTCCCTTAGCCCTGCTCTGTCTCAGCTACATGCTCCTCCACAGGCTCCTCATGCCTCTGCTCCTCACTGGTAATGACAGGATGACGGCGCTGTGCCTCCTTTCCTCAGGGGGACAAACACATCCAGGAGATTATGACTTCCAGATATAACTGTAGGCAGTACAAATTTTTTCAAGGTACTTTGAAGCGATGGATAGCTTGTCAACTGTAAATTTAGCTCAAGCATTGGAAAATAGGGGCATTTCCCTCACAAAAAATTCAAGTGGTCTTCTATGTTGCCCCAAAGTTACGTAGTCACAGAGTGTATAAGGCTGGAAGGGACCACAGTGGGTCATCTGGTCCAACCTCTCTGCTCAGGCAGGATCATCCCAGAATACATGGCACAGGATTGTGTCCAGAGGGGTCTGGAATATCCCCAGGGAGGAGACTCCAGCCCCTCCCTGGGCAGCCTGTTCAGAGGTGGGGCACTGCCCAGGGAAGAAGTTCTTCCTCCTGTCCAACTGGAGCTTCCTGGGCATCAGTTCCTGCCCGTTCCTGCTGTGCCATTGCTGGGCCCCCCGAGCAGAGCCTGGGCCATCCTCTGCCCCCTCCCTGCAGACACTGACAGACACTGAAGTCATCACAGGAAGCCATCCCAAGGTGTGTTGCTGAGTACTGTGGTGTTCCACCATTCTTCCCCATGAGGGTGGTGAGGCCCTGGCACAGGTTGCCCAGAGAAGCTGTGGCTGACCCTCCCCAGAAGTGTTCAAGGCCAGGTTGGACAGGGCTTGGAGGAACCTGGTCTAGTGGAAGGTGTCCCTGCCCGTGGCAGGGAGTTATAACAAGATGAGTTTTAATGTTGCTTTCAACCTAAACCATTTTATGATTCTATGATGATTCTAAGATCTTCAGATACAGTCAGGAGGCCAGACTATGAAACTAAGGAATCAGAAACTTATATGAGAATATTTGGTTGGACATATTCTACTGTTTCTTAGCTGCTGCATTGAGAGGATAGAGGAACAGATGCCTCATGCATGAGGCTTGACTGGATGTAAAGTAACCACCAACACAGAAGGGGACATGAGGGGTGTCCCAAGGCATGGTACATACATTGAATCAGGACCAAGGAACAGAGGAAATACAGCTCCTACCTTCTATCAACATGTGTGTGTTCTGACGTGTAATACAAACGACAATTTCTCCTTTGCTTAATTAAGAGATGTTAATTTAAGTCTGGGTTTTGGTGTTTGCTTAGAGAAAGACAATTACTTCTGCTTTCATAGCATAAAATAAAAATCTCAAATAAGCTCCAAAGACAGGGCCTTTGGTTTGGGGTCAGTAAACAAACAAAGTGGCTTTGGCTTCCTGGGATTCAGAGATCACAAAAACCTAGTGCTTGTTACATTCTTAGAAGACAAATTCTTTGGTTTCAGGGGAACTACCATGGAACAGTACTGCAACTCATGCCTCCATCTCCACTAGTGAGTGGTCATCTGCTGAGATCAGACCAAACAGATTTTAGACATTTAAGCAATTTAGATATCCATGTTTCCAGAAGGTGCAGAGCAAAACCAATGGATACTCAGCATTTTTTAAGCATTTAAGTGAGGCACTTAAATTTGTGCAACGTGGCTCCCAATATAACCTACACCAGTAAACAGCACTGGCCTGGCCTCCTCTTTCCCCTTTAAAGGGATCTCCACGGTACCCACATTCCCAACTGAACTGCTCCAGTTCTGCGTACATAAACTTGGCTGTAATTGCAGTTGAGTCTTGAAACAACCTGGGGGATGCATCTCTTTTTCCCAAATCCATCCAGTTGCAAGAGAACAGGAATTACAAGGACTATTCTTGCATTCACCTTGAGGATATGTCTAGCAAAGGTGAGTAACTGTCACACGTGACACATGGGCTGACAAAATAAGGCTTAAATAGACACTGTAGAAGTATTTGAAAGGACACAAGCCCAGAGAAAGAGTCTTTAGCTGTTGTTCCTTCTTCCTTACTCCTTTATGCTGAAAGACATGAAGAGAAGAGGAGAAAATGAGGGTGTTCTGTGTCCAATAAGGAGTGAAGTCACAAAGTAAATATGCAGAGGGTAGTCAACACAGCTGTCACAAGAGCTATAGATACACTTAGCCATTGTCACATCTACAGCATTGTTGTGCACGGGGCAGTTTGAGTTGTCCTAAGAACGGCCCCTGAGTACCAGTGGCGTGCTGAGCCCGAGGCTCTCTCCAGCACAGGACGGACCTGCCAGGGCATCCTGCAGTGTTAAATAAGCTCCTTAATCAGCATAGAATTCTATTCTATTCTATTCTAGTCTAAAATGGAGGAAAGCAGGATGAGAAATAGACTACTTTGTATTCAGGGCTTCAATAACCAACCGAGTAGGATATATCATTATCAGAGAGTAAGGAAAGGAAAAAAGAAGCTAAACCTTGGTATTATTAAATGTAAAATAGGAAAACATTTAAAGTAACACCTTCATGAAGGGAGCTTTTAAATTATTCAAAGTCAATGTAATACAATCCACAGCTAATTACAGTCTATACATGCAAATGAAAGTAACGATAATCATAATTACTTTGCACTTATATACTGTAGCAATTTTCATCTGTAGACCTAAAAGACTTTGTAAACATTAATTAATCCTCCCATCACCCTGGTGTGCTGGGTAACTGTTACCATAATTCTCATTTTAGAGACAGGTAAACTGGGGTTCAAACATGTGAAGTGGTTTGCTTGTTGTCAAATGCTGGTGCTGCAGGTGGGATTGGAAGGGATGTCATCTTAAAAGGTAGAGATCCCCCACCCTACCTGGTTACAGGGGTTGGGGCTGTGGGAGGAGAAGGGTGTGGGGTATTGAGGCAAAGGAAAGATTCTGGAGCTGAAGAGCAAGAATTTGACAAAACCACTTCACTTACACTACTACAAAGACAGGACTATATTTATAGCCCACCACACTGCGCTAGTGCTACTGCTGAGATCTGAACATTTACCCTGAAAGTGCTGACACTCATTTTAAGATTTGATTTTTGCCTTCTGTAGAGTTGCTTAGTTTTGTTCTTTTGTTTTGCTTCTTCCTAGAAAATAGTATCATAAAACTTTTTCTAGGAGAGAGATTTGCAGAGGAAACAGCAAATACCAGAATCACTGCTGTTTCCATCTTTAGCTTTATCTAATAAAGACCTTTTGTCTGGACTTCGATAACGCAAAGTGAGAGGACATGGTGCACTTCTCAGAAACAGGGCTGAATTTACAAAACTTTTTAGGCACATGGGCTCTTATTAAGCCAGCCAAGTCAGTCCTGTGCCCTCTGGTTTCTGTACATAAGCTACAGGTTCTCAAGAAAGCTTCACCTTTTGGTAATGGTAAGCACAGCAGTTAAGGTCGTTTGGGACAGATGCATCTGGTGAGCAGACACCTATGGGCTTCCCAAGTTAGGCATCTGTTTCCCACTGACATCCCATTAAATTCTGAAATGGAGAAAAAAACATTTATATGGTGCTTCTGACATCTTGGCCTGTGTCATGAACAGTGTAGGCAGCAGGGCCAGGGAAGCAATCATCCCCCTACAATGGCACTGCTGAGGCCACACCTCGAGTATTTTGCTCAGTTCTGGGCCCCTCACTTTAGAAAGGATATTGAGGTGCTGGAGTGTGTCCACCAAAGGGCAACAAGGCTTGTGAAGGGTCTAGAAAACATATCTTGTAAGGAATGGCAGATAGAGCTGGGTTTGTTTAGTCTTGAGAAGAGGAGACTTGGGGGGACCTCATCGCTCTCTACAGTTCCCCGAAAGGAGGTTGTGATGAGGTGGGGACTTGTAGGGATGTGTCCCGAGAATGCAGAGGGAAGCACTCTGGGAGTTGGAGTCCCTGGACAACACACTGGGGCACTTGAGCAATGTGTGCTGTGTTGTCATTGGTGAGGCAGTCACATGTCCTCCAGAGGGGTTATAAGGAGGCACTTTTCTTTGAAATAAACAGATTTGGCTGCTTGCCAACTGAGCTGCTGGGTCTCATCTCTTTATATTATATTAATATATCACAGATGGCACCCTTGGCATGGGGCACAGCTTACATTAGGATATAGTTTTACAAGCCTTGTAGCAAGGCAACTCAGTAGTGTCCGGAATGAGTTTGTTTTAAAACTTGGGACACTTTTACCGAAAAAAAGCCTAGATGTCTTAAAAGAGTCTGATCTCAGCAAGAGGTTGAGAGACGCAAGATTAAACCGAGCTCGAGAAAGATAGGAAGTGCACTGTTCCAGGAGAAAAAAGCTGAGAGAAGACGGATTGAGGGCGAGGTCGTTGCTGCTGCTGCTGCCCAAGGCCACTCCATGGGACCTGCCGTGAACTGCTGCCGCAGAGGGAGCGGGAATCACTGCTGCTGGAGTCGCCACTGCAGCTGCCAGAGCTGCTGTCTGCAGAGACAGTGAGGAGTCGCCGTCATCACCGCAGCAAGACACTGGAGCTGCCGAGGAACGCGAAAAGCTGCAGCACAAGCCGAAATCAAAAGTAAAATCTCAGAAGCCGCGAACAAAGCCAGCTCACACGGGACCCGAAAGTGGCTAGGTAAGGTAAAGCCAACACGGGAAACAGTCTCTCTACAGAAATAGACAAGGACACAGAGGCTCTGTGCCTCTTGTTAAGATCATATCAGGTACAAACCACACGCGCAGAGTTAACAGAACTTATGCAACGGATAAAATCTGTAACACCAAAACTGCTCTTCATGGAAGCTCTAAATATAGAAATTTGGGATAAACTCGGAAAGCTCATGAGAGTAAGGCCAGAGCAGGCGACGTTCAAGCTAATAACAGCATCCTTGCGTGGTCCATTATTACAGATGCCTTATACAGAGCACAGAGATGAACAGAACACCCAACCCACACCAGTACACAATCCTCCAGCCAGGCTGTTAGCCACAGCCCTAGTCCACAACATAGACATACACAAAGTGGGGGGAATACACCACTCGCAACCCAAACAGACTTAAATTCGGGGGAGGATCTGCGCGGGCAGGCAGGGAGTGTTCGTGATTTAGGCGTCGGGTTAGATTCTGGTCTTAGCAGGAGCACGGATCGTGGGGAAGGAACAGACAATCCAGCCCACAGGAGCGAGGTGCAGGGCCCCGTTGCAGCAATGGGGAGGGAACCCAGCAAATTCACCCCCTCACACTGCAGATGAACAGTGACCGCGTGCTCCAGTACAGGCACAGACATCTTGTGCACAAAACAGACCAGAACCTGACCTATCTCTCCCAGCTCGTTCCAATCGCGGGCATGGGGAGAGGGGAGGTCCCTTCCCGCCACGTCAGTCACCCTCTGCCACGCAGCTACGGGGAACTGAATATAGCGGGGCCGCGGGTGGAGAGGTGTTAGAGGATGATGAGGAGGGACCAGAGGTGATCCCCCGGGGAGAGAGCGAGAGGGCGGGCGCAGGGAGATCGGTCAACTGGTAGGGTAGATACCGTGCAGAAGCGATGTAGGTGGGACATTGGCAAGTGATTCATGCATGTCCAGTCATATTCTGCCAGCGCCACGCCCCTCAGTTCCAACCTTTTGCTTATGAGGTAACAAAGGAACTGCATGAGTAAGAGAAACTGGTGTTTCCTCGACTCATATATTTGCATATTTGGAGACGTTGAGTTCAAGTTACGTCTTTACCCCATATTATTGGAAAACCTTGCTGAAAATGGTCCTAACAAATACACAGTACAGTGTTTGGTTGATGGATTTTTGGGAGAATTGTCCAATGTATGCAAATAATCCACAAGCAGGCATAACATGCAATCACTTAGCAGGAGAAGGGGAATTTGCCACAGTAGACTCACAAACAGGCTATCCCCGAGAAATTTATGAGGTGATTGCAAAACTGGCTTTAAGAGCAATGAGAAAACTCCCAAGTACAGACAAAGACAGTAATCTGCCCTTTACAAAGGTCTTGCAAGGTTCTGCAGAACCCTTCTCTCAGTTTCTCGAGCGGCTGCAGGCTGCTTTAAACGGGCAAATTGAGCATGATGAAACTAGAGAAATGCTTTTTAAGCAACTGGCATATGAGAACTCGAATCCAGATTGTAAAAGAGCTTTGCAAACTCTCCCTAAAAGGGAAAGCTGCAGCATTCCTGAGATGGTTCGAGCCTGCCAGGGTGTTGGGTCGGTTGAACACCAAACTGCTTCTCTGGCTACAGCCTTAAGCGTGCAGCTGAGAGTGCAGGGGAGGACAAGACCTAAAAGCAGTTGCTACAGATGTGGTGCTGCTGATCATTTTCAAAGGGATTACCCTAAGAAAACCCCCATACCAGTGTGCCAAAAGTGTCAGCAAGGGAAGTGGGGGTCAAAAAACTCCTCACAGCAGGGAAACTGGAGACAGGGGGCGAGGTCACGCGCCCCGGCACAACAAAAAAATTCGGCTCAGGAAAACAGGCTGGCGATCTGTGCCCCTCCTCCACAGCCAGCGCTGGGCTGGATTTATCCAGCAGAGAACCGGTAACTGTAACATCCACTGCTGTAGTGTTAATTCCTGCAGGAGTCTGGGGACTGTTGACCCCAGTGGTACATGCACTATTAATAGGGAGATTGTCAACCACTAGGATGGGTTTGTTTTTTCTGCCTGTAGTAATTGACTCAGACTCCTGCAGTGAGATTCATATAATGGCATGGACTCTGGTACCCCCCTGTCACATCCCTAAAGGACAGAAGATTGCCCAATTGATTCCCCTTTTCAGTGCATCTCCTGCTGGGGAAGGGGAGAGGGGCTCAGGGGCTTTTGGAAGTGCAGGTGAGCCACAAATTGGCAAAGGGCCATTACAACAACACAGCCTAAGATGATGTGCCAAATAGATGGGCATAGATTCACAGGCTTGGTGGACACAGGGGCCAATGTTACCATCATTAAGGATGCAGAATGTCCTCATTGTCCTACAGTTTACCCAGTTTTGGCCATTCAGGGAGTGGGAGGTACATAAAGGCCCAGGCAGAGTGCTCAAATACACACGGTGCTGGGGTCAGAGGGACAAGTGGCCAAAATAGCTCCTTTTGTTGCTCCTATACCATGCATGTTGTGGGGGAGAGACATCTTGAGACAATTTGGCACAGTCATGCAAATTGCTCCTGCAGACAACCAGGTTTTTCAGTAGGTGCCGTTGAACAGCCATTCCAAGGACAGATTAAGCTGGTTTGGAAAAGTGATGATCCTATATGGATCGATCAATGGCCCATAAAAAAGGAACGGCTTGCTCATTTAAGAAAACTTGTAAAGGAGCAGCTTGAAGCAGGACGTATCGTGCCAACCACCAGTCCCTGGAATACACCCGTGTTTTGTATCCCCAAGAAAAGTGGCAAGCAGAGGATGCTGCATGACTTAAGCGCAGTTAACTCAGTAGTAGAGCCCATGGGGGCATTGCAACCTGGACTCCCTTTACCTGCTATGCTTCCAGCAGGATGGCCGTTAATTGTAATTGATTTAAAGGACTGCTTCTTTACCATCTTTCTGCACCGTGAGGATGCTCCACGGTTTGCTTTTTCTATCCCCACTCTGAACAATGCACAGCCAATGCAGAGACAGCACTGGGTTGTTCTTCCTCAGTGGATGCGGAACAGTTGAACCATATGTCAGACTGTTGTGGCAAAAGCTATTCACCCTATCAGAAGGCTTTATCCCTCAGTAATTATTTACCATTACATAGACAACATTTTAATCACCACGGCCAAAGAGACTGAATTGCAATCTGTTTTTACTGCTCTAAGCAATGCTGTCCAAGAAGCATGACTGCAGGTCACTCCAGAAAAAATGCAGCGATCGCAGCCCTGGATTTACCTTGGATGGAGAATCACACAGCAGGAGATCTCACCCCAGCCACTTTGGCTTAAGGTGAATGATACCTTAACCTTAAACGAACTGCAAAAAATTCTAGGAGCCATCAATTGATTAAGACCTATCTTAGGCTTAAGCACAGAGGAGTTACACCCCCTGTTTGAACTGTTAAATGGTAACTCAGACCTAATGTCTAGCAGGTCTCTGCAGAGGCAAAGCAGGTGTTAGAGAGGTGCTCCAAGGCAATCAAGAGCAAACAAGGCAGAAGGAGAGATCCTGAACTGCAAATCTGCCTTGTTCCTAGCAGGTTCCAGCCATTTGCAGTTTTGTTTCAGTGGGATCAAACTGAAAAGGATCCACTGAGGGTCATAGAGTGGCTATTTCTGCCCCATTCACCCCCTGAAACTGTGCAGACCAGTAATGAAATGTTTGCCAAGCTTGTCATTAAAGGCGGAGAGTGTCTACAGGACAGACAGGACTCTGTGACCACCTACATCCCAGCAACTAAGGACAGCCTTGACTGGCTGCTGGCTGAAGATGTAGGATTTCAGGCTGCCTTGGCAGGCTATGATGGTGACATTTCTGTACATTACCCTAAACACAGGCTTTGGGCAGATACGGGTTACTTACCCTTAAAGGCCGCAACCTGATGCAAACATCAATCAGTAAAAGGCCACATGGTCTTTACTGATGCATCAGGACAGACCAGGAAAGCTGCAGTGACATGAGTAAACCCTGATACAGGACAGTGGGAACAAGAGGTACAGACCATGAACCAAGGTTCTGTACAGGTTCTGGAACTGGTTGCTATCCGTATTGCCTTGGAAAGGTTTTCAGAGCAACCTGTAAATGTTGTAACAGATTCTTGCTATGCAGCAGGTTTAATGTCCTGTCTTGAAGGTTCATTCCTTCGAGATGTTGCAAACCCTCACTTGTTGGTTGAAATGTGTACTGTTTGGTTTCTTGTTAACCACAGGTGGTTTGATTCTTACATCATGCACATAAGATCGTGCACAGAAACACCAGGGTCCATAGCAGAGGGGAACCAGAGGGCGGACACAGCAGCTGTGTTTAACACAGTGCCCAGAGGCTTAGAGCAAGTGAAATTGTCTGTGGTGGGGGAAAAAAAAGTGTTTTTCCCCCTGGAGTTAAAAAAAATGGTAACCCCCAAGGGGGTGGTGTCCCTTTGGGTTGATCCAATCAGCGCCCCTGCAAAATTTAAACATATCACACCAGACTGGAAAAGAAGGATGATGTTGTAGTGGGAGAAAAAGTGGCCATGTTCTGAGACCACGAGGAGAGGGAGAGGGGCTAGGAGCCCTGCTGGGAGCCATGGCCCCCAGCCACCCAGCTGAAGTTGCAGAAACTCGGAAACAGTGTTAAACTGGACCAAGGTCCATAACTGAAAAGCTGGGGGAGTCTTTCTCCACTGTGAGTGGGCAGCAGAAGACAGAAAAGCAGAGTCAGAGGCAGTGCTGAGTGGAAGGCTATGGCTGAAAGCCAAGAAGATAAGGAACAAGCAGCAACAGCAGCATGCAGCTGAGCTGAGAGACACAGAGGGATGTCTGATGGAGAGAGAGAGAGAGAGAGAGAGAGGACTAAACTCTACAGAGACAGTTTTGGGGGTAAGAACTGAATCAAAGCCCCCCAAAACCCCTTTGAGACCCCCCTAAGAGGAGGGAGTAGACTCTTACTGGATGGAAGTCCTAAAATGCAACATGCAGCAGAGAGAGAGGAGCTAAGAAGCTCAGATATCCTGGAAGCTGGACCCGGACGGCTGGACGGAATGTGGAGGAGGGCCTTGCCCCCCCGCTGCTGCCAAGCTGGCAGTTTGAGATGGAGAACAGGAGCTCTGATAGAACACTCGAGGCAAAGACTTTCAACTGAAAGCTGCCCTAGACGTTCTGACTCGAGGGAACTTAAATCCCCTCGAGGGAGGGACCTTCATGGGGATCTTACACCCCATGATATGACGTGGTGAGGCGAGCTTTTGTCCTGGCTATCGCAGTCCACGGGAGAGAGACCTTCGCTTGGAGTTGAAGGGCCAAGAGGGGTGAGAGGAGACCCCCTTTGTGTGCAAAGGAGAGAGAGATCCAGCTACAACAATCCAGCTACAGCTGCTGCATTGAGGAGGAGAGACTGCTACCCTAAAGGTGGAAAGGGTCTTTCCTTCTTCCCTTCTGGACTTTTATTGGAGGGAAAAGAGATTTGATCCAATGTAAATACTGGTTTATCATAGGAGAGATAGTTAGGATTGTGTATATAATGTATTATAATATTTATTTGTGTAGTGACTGTAATATAATTCCCTTCCCCCCATATTGAGTCTTGCGTTTTGTCTGGAAAACCCCTCTCGCACTGGGGTGAGTTGTGGGAGGGGGCTTGGACTTGGAAATTGGATTTTTGGGGGTCTCAAACCATGACATCATCTCATTCATTTTTCATCAGAATGCACGCTCACTGAAGAGACAATTTCAAATCACACTCAATCAGGTTTGAGACATATTTATGTCATGCCCAGATTGCCAACAAATAACTCTGATGCCACCTCAAGAAGGAGTTAACCCCAGGAGATCAGTGGCAAATGAGGTATGGCAAACAGACATAGCACATATACCTGAGTTTGGCCCATTGAAATATGTACATGTTACAGTTGACACACACTCGAAATACATCACTGCCACTGCACACACTGAGGAAAAGGCAAAGGACGTGATAAGGCACTGGCTCAGCTGTTCTGCAACGCTGGGTACCCCAAAACAGAACAAAATCAACAACGGACCAGCCTACATATCAGAAAAGGTAAAAACCTTCCTGTCAAATTGGGGAATTTCTCACTCTTCAGGTATCCCACATTCACCTACGGGACAGGCCATAGTAGAAAGGGCACATTGCATCTTAAAAGACATGTTGCTTAAACAAAGGAAGGGGGAATCCATCTGTAGCCCACAAGAGAGTCTGTGGAAAGCAACATATGTCATAAATTTTTTAAATTGTGACAGCAGTGAAAAAAGCAGGCACAAAATGCAACACAGACCTCAGGCATTCTCCTCTCCCAAACCACCAGTCACGATGAGGGATCTAATTTTGGGACAGTGGACAGGATCGGTAGATCTTGTGACATGGGGGAGAGGTTATGCATGTGTATCTACAGGAAAAGTGCTGAAATGGGTTCCTTCCAGGTGTGTCAGACCTTACCTAGGTACATCCCCACAGCAGCAAGAATCAGAGTAATGCAGAGTTTAAAAAGACAGTTGTGTTTACCAATTGATATTGATGTTTACATTTCAGGTTTACAATTGAAGATGACCAGTGTAGCAAAATGCAGAGTTTATAAAAACCCATGAGTGTGTATGTGAAGAGTGAAGGCGGCCGCCCCTGTGAGTGCGTGCAAGTGATTAAAACAGTTGTGTGAATGTATAAAGCACCTTAAACACCAAACACCTTATAAGAGTATCACTACCTCAGCCACATGGTCACATTGGGAAAATTTAGTGTACTGCGCTTAACTTGCTCTTGAAATAAAGTTGATTTTTCCTGTTTATATAAACCCTGAGAAAAATAAAGGTTACAATTTTATAGGTACTACACAGTTGGGCCAAGGCCCTTAGGTTAATAAAGCTGTTTTTCTAGGTTACATTATACCCCTTAGGAAAATAAAGGTTTAAGGTAATACGAATAGGTTTAAAAGGTTAAAGAAAACATTTTCAATTGATATATAAGCTGTTAAGGAACCGAAGTGAGCGGTGTGCTGGGTCACTGCAATGCTATGGTAATTGTTCAAAGGTATTCTACTATTTGCACTGTTGTTATGGCACTGTTTTCGTGACTCACCTTAAATATTTAGACTGGGGGAGATGTAGGGATGTGTCCCGAGAATGCAGAGGGAAGCATTCTGAGAGTTGGAGTCCCCGGACAGCACACTGGGGCACACGAGAATGTGTGCTGTGCTGTCATTGGTGAGGCAGTCACATGTCCTCCAGAGGGGTTATAAGGAGGCACTTTTCTTTGAAATAAACAGATTTGGCTGCTTGCCAACTGAGCTGCTGGGTCTCGTCTCTTTATATTATATTAAAATATCACAGGGACTGGTCTCTTCTGCTGTGCCTGCAGTGAGCACCAGAGGAAATGGCCTTAAGCTGAGACAAGGGAGATTCAGATTAGATATTAGATATTAGATATCAGAAAAACACTTTTCACTGGGGCTGCCCAGGGACGTGGTGGAGCCACTGTCCCTGGAGGTGTTCAAGAGGCACGTGGATCTCACCAGGTGATGTGGTTTAGTGGTTCGGGGGTACAGTGGCAGCGTTGGGTAAAGCATTGGACTGGATGATCTTGCAGGTCTCTTCCAACCTTGATGATTCTGTGGTTCTACAGCACCCACCCTAGAGCAGCAGTGAAAGGTGCTACCACAAAAAAAAGGTAATTGGTTTAATACCATGCAGACCCTGCAGGACAGGCTGCTTGTTCCTTCTTGGGCTAATGATCCAAGTCCCACGATGCAAAAGATGAATGGACTTGAAAAATCCCCTCGGCAAAATATCTGACAGTCGAGGAGACAAGAGAGCTTAACTTCAAATCTCTCTCACCTGTAATTACTTTTCTGGATTTGCATCCCATGGTTCAGGAAATGCACTCAGATTTTACCTTTACTCACATTTCTAAAGGCCATTGTGTGTTAATCATTTTCTGGTACCATAAAATGCAACAGCCATCACTATCAAGCCTGCCAACTTAACAGACTCTTGTGATGGGTACATTTCTATAGATCTACACAATAAGACTAATTGCATGGGCTTGCTGTAAAAGCCAGAGGTCATTTGATTACTAGCTGTTTTGTACCATGAAAGTGCACATTAATTATTTAAAAGATGGACTTATAATTATTGTAAGCGCTAAGTAATTACCTGTAATTTTGGCAAGTGTTAGAAAAACTGATAGTCTAGCAAATTCAGGTTTTAGTCATTAGTAAGCTCCTAATTACATTTAAATTGTAAAATGAGAATTATGCAATTTATCTCCCCAATAATACATAAACATTATAGTGATTGTAGGTTTTAATGGACTATATTATTACTATAAAAAGCAGAGCAGTGATGGGCAGTGAGGGGCAATTTGAGTTCACTGCTGTTATTTTACATGATAATTGCTTATCAATGACTGCACGGTGATGGGTCTCCTCCTTGATTAACACAGGATAAGTCCATTCCACTCATCAAACTGTACCGAAAAATAGAAAAACTTAGTGAAGTCACTAAAAATAAGTGATTAATCTTCTATCAATACAGGACTAATTGCTGTAGGTAAACAATCTAGAAATCCCATATTTACTCTTTCTTAAGGAAAGCATAATTCCCAAGTCATGCTGCTTTGGCTAGGGCTGCTTTTTCAATTTAGACTGTTCTCATACACTCCTCACACATCCCTGAGGCTACTCAGTGCTACTCCACCACCTATACAGAACAAGAATGAATAGAAAAATGCCACCAAGTAATACAAACACAGGAGGATTTTTCACATGCTGCTACTCCAAAGCAGCCCATGCCCATCTAATATCCCAGCACATCAATGGTGAAATCCATTTCAACATGAGAAAAGCAGTATAGTGACTAGATTCAGATTACCAGACAACAGAACTGGTCTGGAACCAGTTCAGCATCATTCCAGAAAGAGGAACTTTCTAATAATAATAAATAATAATAAATGCAAATTATCAAGGGTGATCAAGTAACTGTGTGGCTGTGTGCTCTAACCTTACAGAGGCCCACCTGCCCCTCCACAGCAGCAGGAATTCACAAAAGAGCCAATCCCTTCTTTGCAAGAGCCCCAGATCTTTACAGTGGCAGCAGAGAATAGGAGAAAACGAGGGAGACCTGTCTGAGCATGGGACCCACCAAACTGGAGCACAGGACAACACAGTGTCCAGAGCACACAGTGACACCTTAACAGCACTCCCACAGAGCTCAGAGGAAATGTTACCACCCAGAGCTGGAACTCTGGGGCAGTGGGTTTGTTGCAATTTGATAATATCATTGTTCCTTTAGTTTCAGGTGTCAGGGGAAGTGATTTCTGTCTGTGTCCATCAGACAAAGGTGTCAGTCACACAAGTTTTAGGGGCAATGCTGGTGAACAGATTAGGATAGAAATGGAAGATATTTTAACCAGCTGAAAATGACTGCAATTAATCCACATTAGAAACTGGATGGGTTTATATCCCAAACACTGCATTTTCAGCCAACAGCACAGCCAAACAGTGATATTAATGTTCAATGAAAAGAAAAGGCAACACCAACCACTGTGAATCACTCTTAATTTCCTTACAGATTTTCACCTTCCCCATTCCATGGACTTTTCAGAAAATGAAGCCAAGGGATTGGTAAAGGTGAACACCATGTCCCTTAGCTTGGAATCAGGACCTGCCCATGGATTTAATTGTTGCATGATTTCATTATGACTCCTGTCTGCAAAAGGGGGGGAAACTTGTCCCTTTGTGATGTAGGAGGAATGAAATGCTGAGACTTTATTTCCAGTCTTGTCCACAGCGAGACAGTCCCACACAGTGTGCACCTTAAAAGCTGAAGTCTTGCCAGTACAACTGTCTTGGTTTGACACCAGGGAAATTTAAGGTCTGCTTTGTATTGTTATTTTACAAGCCCTTATACAGTGTTTGTTTTAAAGGATGTGCTCTGTGATTTAGTGGTGCCTGCTGAGATGATGAAAGCCAGTGCCTGATGTGCTGTGCTGTGTGACTGCTGTCTTCTCCTGGAGATATTACTTTTCACTGGAGTTTCCCAAAAGACAGCAGCAAGCTTTAGCCTTTGGGGTACCAGATGTGCTCAGAACTCCCAAAAATAAAATCCAAGGGAAATGGTCATGGCTTTAGCTCAGCTCTGTACGCCATTTAGCAGAGTGGCTCATCAGTGGAAGCTGCCCTGGCAGAGGGTGCTGCAGTAGGGACACACTGCAGGGGCTGGCAGAGCCCACACCTCAGTGACCAGGTGGTAACACCAGCAGTGCTGTACAAGCTGTTTCAGGAGCACACTGCCAACTAGGGGTTTGTTCCTTGCTTCTGGAAGCTCACGATCAGGCTTTTAGTAACGAGACATTTGAAGGCCACGGTCAGATAATTTCTGGTGTCAATACTCAGGCCGACCCCTACTCCTTGTTCTGTGAGCTGGGGCATGAAGAGACTCCTGCCTGGGCACCTTTGATGAAGGGGCAGATCTGGCTGGTGTATATTTCTCTAATAGTGAGAACCAAAGCCTCTGCCCCAGAGGGCAGGCAGGAAGAAAAAGAATTACTTTTTGTCAAATGATAGGCTCTAGCTTCCTTAAGAGCAATACAGGATCATCCCTTGGAACACAAAAACTGATGAAATTCCTGCCCTGTATAACTTCCAGGTTGCTACAGAATGAAAGTGTTGGAAATAACAGGACCCTGGGGATCTTGATGCTGCTCAAGAAATCTAATCCAAAACCTTCTCCCTGCCAATTTCCTGTGTCAGGTGCTTCTCTGAAGATGTACTAAGCCTTCCAGGAGCTAAACAAGGGATAATATTATTCTACCACTTCTACTCAAGGCTTCAGCCTAATCCCCATTTAGTATAGTTTCACCTATACTCTCAAGCATTGGAATTAATACCCCTCCCAAGACTTTTTATTAAGCAGCTTAATTCTGCATCGAAACATTCAATGACTCTTTGCACCTCCCTAAATTTCAGCCCTTTGTAGGAACCGCCAACTTATATTAAAGGCACATCAAGGCTTTGGAAAAGCTTACTTTCTCTAGCAAGTGCTCTTTGCCTTCTGGTTCAAAGGTGCATCTGGTCACAGGTCAGTGATTCACCACAAGGCATCTGAAGAGGAACAACTCTTCAGTCAGGGCACATTTCCTCCAGGATGATGATAGCAATGATTATGTGGGAACACAGGATCACTGTGCTGACAGAGACTGGATGAGACAGTGAGTCCCACACCCCAATGGCAGAGGCCACTAAATCACATCATCTCCTTCACCCATGCTTCAAGATGCATCTTTAAACAGACAGTACTTTTGTCTCTGTTATTCTGACATGAATGCTGTTCTGTTCCCAAACCTTCTTGTTTTAATGGTTAAATACTGTCTTATTTCCAGGTTAGATTAACTAATGGTTAATGCATGTTTTGCTCTTAGTCAATGAATTCCTCTCTCACTGCTCCTTACTCCCATATGGTATTTTTAGACAGCAATCAGCTCATCTCTTAGTGTGTGATTTGCCAGACTAAACAAGCCAAACTTCTCCAATCTCCTCTCTTAGGGTACATTCCATTTTCCCTTACTCGCTCGGTTCAAGTTCACCTTTCCTGGATGGGACTGACTGAGAGCCAGCCAGGACAAATACCTCCTCTCCCCTGGAAGATGGCCTTTCTCTGATAAACCCCAACATCACATGCCATTTCAATAGCTCCAGCACAGAGGCATTTTCCATCACCAACCAACACAAAAGGAAATTATCTTATGTTTTTAACTGCTGTCTGTTACTCTACTATGAAAAAGTTTTGCTATTAGTCCAAGCAAGCACTTGACCTCTCACTTCATATTTTTAAATTGAAGCAGTGACTGCTGCAAGCTATTCAACAGTGTTCATGGGATAAACCCTTTCCAACAAAAAATTGCTTTTCTGTGAGCCTGCTAGCTTAAATCCTTCCCGTGGGTTTGGCTCACAGTTCCCAGGACTCTACCAGCCTTTTCACTGTTGGTCTTGAATGAACAGAAGAGCTGTTCTCCAAGAGCAGCTGTAAGAGAGAAAGAGATGTGGAGCCCTGGCTTGGCCAGCCTCAAGTGGGCTCCTCACTACACAGCTCTCAAGACTCCAGGGAGCAAGAAAATACAGTAACAGAGCTACCGAGCCCATTTTGATGTGGCTGATGAAGGACAAACATTTGTGCTGCCAGAACTGCAGAGTGTAACTGTCCATCGAGTAGGTCTGGAAGGTATCTCTGCCTCTGAAGTCACATCCCCACTGTGCTGGGCAATGGGCTCGGCCAGAACAATCTCGCCAGGGTTCCTCAGCAGCCTGTGCCACCCAATTGCCCTCTGGAAATGCGTGTTACACAGGTACCTGAAGTCAGGGTTTGGCTTTAGAACAGCAGTCCCACTCCCAGTGCTCTGTATATTCTATGTGTATTTTCTATCAACAGATAGCTTTTAAAGACAAAGTCCCCATCTGAATGAGGAGCAACGTCTGCCAGGAGTGCCTGAGATGTGTGCCTGTGTAAAGGCCACCAGTGACATTGCTGCAAGGCTGGGCTACTGGGAGACTGGAAGGAACAGCTCTGAAATCCACATGCCCAGGCTTTACAGATCCCTCTCCAACCTGCCTGGGTCTGACAAAAGGCAGCTGAGCCTCATTAGTGAGGCAGCCAAGCAGGACAGGTAGCCTCAGGTTACACTAACGAGCCAATTAAAAGGACTTAGGAAACTTGGCTGGGTAAGGAGGGAGGAGAAAGCCTGGCAGTCCTGGCTGGGGAAGCAGAGCTGTGCAGCTGAAGATGAGTTGGTGCATAATTACCAAAGATTTTTGTGTTGTGCCATTGGGGAACGGGAGTCTTAAAACATTAAAGATGGCTGGTTTGGGGCTGTGATGCTGTTAATTTGTCTCATAAAAGACTGAAGTAAACCAAATAACAGTAAATAAGGATATTCTTGCTCTACCTGAGAGGATACCTTAGGGCATTTTGTAGGCCCTGCTTGACCCAGCAGGCACCCAGTGTCCCAGGATCCCACCAACACCCTTGAGGCCTTCGAAGGCAGCTGGGTAGGAAGGTTCTGTCACACATCAGTTCCCAGTCACCAGAGACCAAATTCAAATACACACCCAGCATTTTATAGAAAATAAATTCCAATCCAAATCAGGCCAAGTTCTCCTCTGAGGGCTGGAATTAAAATCATGACTCCAAATGATTTCTTACCTTTATCCAGTCATCAGTCTGTCTCAACAAGAGTTCACAGGCAACAATTTGGGGGATACAGAGTTACTGGGCTTTTTGGTCTGGGCTTGAAGTAACTTAATGATTTGCAAACTGATCTCTTTCTTTGTCAATCCATTTGCAACTCATTCCTGAAGCTATTTTTGGTGTCTTTCAGGATCCTTTACAAACCAGAAAGGCCAGACTTGTGCTGATGAAAAACCTTAAAGTTTCCTCCAAAACTCTGCAATGAATCTTTGCCCAAGAGTAAGGGCAAGTTTTACGCATCTAGTCCAATGTCGTATTCTATCCGTTGGCCAAAATCCAGTGCTCGCAAGTAATTCCTCCTGCAAAAGCACTACTGGGGTCTGGTGAGCAAAAATGGCCCATGCAACCACACAATCATTTTACAGCCATGTGAGAAGAACACAGAGAGCTCTGTTCTGAGTTAAAGTTCCCAGCACACTGTTAGCATTAGACAAATAATTGTAATAGCTGATTGCACCAAGGTGCCTCAACTGGAAAGAATCCCAGCTTAATCTGATGGAACAAAGCTGCCTACAGGAAACACAAACACAAATAGGTCCTGTGACACCTGACTGAGCACCAAAGATGCATGTTCCCCCCAGGTGGCTGAGATCTTCTGAGCCTGGGAATGACAAACAGCAAATCTGTGTTTGTGTTCAGCAAATCTGAATGATCACGTGCCAGAGGGAAATCACATCTACATGGCTGGATATGGCCAGAGAAATGGAGCCACTTCACTTCTCAAGCAGAAACAAGAAATCCATAAGCTCTCACTTCTTAGTTTTTGCAATAAAGAACAGGCATTGTCTTTTCCTATTTAAACAGATGGATACTACTCCTACCTGGGAAAGAACACGCATTACTCTTTGTAGCTGCATCAAAGTAAAGGTGAAAAGGTGAAATAAGACCTGCCAAGCACGAAGTATTGCAGGCCAAAGAAAACCAGTGGTAGTTCTGAGAGTCCTGGGTTTGGGACTAGAAGAGGAGAAAGAGCAGAAGACTTGTTTTTATGAGTCATTTCAAGGACTATCAATTTGAAGACAATACAGCAAATATAGCAAACACAGTTCTTGTAGTACATCCATGAAGATATTTTCTGGCTGTCCAGCACTGAAATCTTCTAAATAACTTCCTGACTATACAGTTGCAAAGGGGTCAATGAGTTTATCATGTAACAGAGGTGAGTGTCTGACCAAACAACACTGAAAAATTTCAATGTTTTTCTAATCTGAAGATTTTGCAAAGATAGAATAAGATATTACAAAGGATCTGTGAAATATTAATTAATACTGTTCTTCACTCAACTCCTACAAAACCCATGTTGTCCTGCAGATATGCTGAGGTTGTCAAAGTAGCTTACAGAATTTGGCATCCTGACTGTATCAAAGTTACCCAAATAGGTGTCCTAAGTAATTTTTATAAATAGTGCTTAAAATAATACCAGAAATCAAAACACCAGAGGATGGCCTTGGGGCAACCACACTGAGATTCAGGCAATCTAGACCAAACTCTTCTCTCCTGTACAAATTTCCTAAGTAAAGAACAAGTACACTGCAGCATAATTGTATCCCCAGTAGAAAATAGAGAAAATAATTGTCCTTCATCTATTCTTAGTTAAAAATAAAAGAAATGTAATGAGGACTTGGACAGTGTCTTCTGATGTCAGTATGTAACATTTAACTCCACAGCCCAAAATAATTGCTAGAGTTTCCATATGTTAATCACAGAGAATAATAATCCAAGACATCACAGGCTGCTTGGCATTGTCTTTTGATAGAGGAGTGCAGTAGATGATTAGCTGAAAGGCACTGTTGCTAATCCTGCCTTCACTTCTATCCCAAGATCATCACTGTGATAAGACTGTTACTGCTACTAAGAACTACCTTTGCTTGAAACACTCCTGACAGAATTACAGGTGGAATAAGAAACTTTCAACTGTGCAGATACTGAAATAAACAGAAACAGATTTTATTATGAGGTCTTCTATGCTTGACAAGGATAAAATTCTGAAGACTTTTGAGACCTGCAATACTATCTCTTTGGTCTAATGCAGGAATAATGGTTTTCCCTTTCACTGAGAGTTTTCAGTTATTAAATCTCTGGGACATCAAAAGAGACTTTGAATTTAACCTAAGAATTTTTTCTCCACTTGGAAATGTTTTATGAATCTTCTTTTAAATATGAATCTCTGAGAAGGTGAACAAGGAAAATGGTCATCTGTACAAGTTTGAAGTAAAACACAAACATATAGAAGCTAATAAAACATTGAGTGAAAAAGTCCCTATCTTTGGCTGCTTGATTTCTCATATCTCACTCTTTGGAAGCAAAATATAAAGATAACAGGAATAAATCAACAGTTTTGACTTCATGCAGGTTGGTTCATCTTCATGACCTGTTCGATCATGAAGATCTAATCTCAACATCTTCTGACACTTCTCCGTAGTTCATTACTTTCTAATCGCTTATGGCTCTTATCAAAGAATGCTCTGAGCTTCTAAGACTGGAACAAATCTATAAATCAAAGACAATAGCTTCTTGGCTTTCTTTAGCAGTCTGTCTTCTCTTTATAATCTCGTCCATCTGTTGAATTTGAAAATCTGTTTGTGTGTGTAAATATAATGCTAAAAAAAACAAGAAACAAGTAAAATTATTTCTAGTACAAAATAAATGGTCTATTGACTTTCTGAGCTGGTGTGAGGCACTAACCCAGCACCCACCTGGGGTACTGCAATCTGTTATCTTGCTGTCCTCCAGCAGAGTTTCTCACTATTCCTTTATTGGTATATAGTTTCTCTCCCATGGATAGACAATAGGAAAAAGGAAAACTAACAAAATAATGAACTGACCTTTTTAAGACTGCCTGCAGTTTACACTAAAAAGTTTGCAATGCAAATGAAGAACATGTGCTTATTAACCATCAGTCCTTGTGTCAACTTCTGAAAGGAGGTAGCAATCAAATTTGATATTTGGTTATTTTCTGGATTCCAAAGGGGGCTTTTTTCTCCCAATATTCTGCAGTAAAATCATCCCTATTGGGTTACAGCAATGACATACAGATAGATTCCTGCTCTTTGAAGGAGATTACATGGGTGACATTTGTTCTAGTAATTGTATCTCCCAGATCAGTACAGAGCAATGCATTCAGACCCTTTAAAATGCAGCATCTCCCAGGGTGCAATAGATTTGACAAGGACTGAAACAACACGCAGGCAAAGAGGATGAGGGGGGTAACACCAGCTAACAAGATGAGAAGGGCTTTCCTCTTCAGCTAGAAAAACACAGACTTCATTCTTCCACTTGCAATAACAAACTTGCAAGACTTGTCCATAAAACCAGCAGGAGCTAAAAGAGTGCACAAGGATGGATCTAATGTGCACTCTGCTCACCTGGGGCTTGGGGGGGTGTCTTTTTTTACATATCACAGCAAGAAGAAAGTTGAATTTTGACGGAAATACAGCAGAATCTGACTGGTGAAGTAGCTCAGGAGCTGTTTTATAATTTCCCATGTGCAAGACTGACCAGAAGGAAGATGGTGGACAGAACAGGGAAGCAGAATGGGCAGAAAAGGACAGACACGGAAAAATCTGTTTTTAAAAAAACAGTTGCAAAAAAGGGAGATATAAAAGGGCTGTGAAAAGCTTTACTTTTTTGGACATTCTTTCCAAGCCTGGGCTGGGTAATGACTAAGGCAAGCTTCCCAAAGCACAAAGCAGCACAGGCTCTATGCAGCAGAAAATTCAACATTGTCTGCACACACACCTAGTCTAACTAATAATAACATGTCTTGTGAGACTGGTAAATCACTCTCTCATAAAGGCAGAGAAACACTTTTAAAATGACATTTTGCTTCACCCTAGCCTGGTTTTGGGCTGGGAACCTTACCTGAAAAGCCTACCTGAACAGAAAATCTGGCTCCTGTCCTGATTCAGAAGGAGCTGATTTGATATATTTGAGACAAAACATCTATCTGGGGTTGGTTTTAATGACTAAAAGCAGTGGAAAGTAACATGAATCCACAAAAATAAGGATAATACAGTTCTGCAATGTAGATGACTATAAGATACATTCTGTAAACGGATTTAAATTTCTGAGGCAACAGAAAATGTACTATACCTCACCTCTGTGTTCCCTTACCCAGACAACTTATTAGGATATGTTTGGGGCTGTCTAACATTTAATGACATTCAGACATCATTTATCCCTCATGCACAGCCAAAACTGGCAGTGTTATTTAGGAGCTGAACAACCAAGGGATAAAACATAAGTTGCTTCTTAAGATCAGTCTCATTTGAAAGTATTTAGATAATTAATAGAAAAGTTTAATCTTCCTTTTAAGTTCTTCCTTGTTTTAAGCAAAACTGACAATGAGATTAAGCCTGGCTGTAGTAATAGCAAAATCATAACAACAAATACTGTTCAACAGCCAGTTGTTGCACCAGTGTGTGAACCTAAACGTGTCTGGTGCGCGTCAGTCTGGCCCCTGAAGAAGCTGCATTTCTCCACTGGTCAGGATAACATACAACTCAAGCGCTTTATACTTTTGGGACCTCTCTAGCCAAAAAATGCTATAAAAGGTGTGCCATGTGTTGTTCTCTGGTTACCATAAAATAAGACTCCAGAGCAAGTGCAGAGTAGGGTAAAGAAAGCCTTCTTAATAGTGGGGTGATGCTGAAAGTACAGCTTATCATCTCTAGTGCTGGGTTATTTGTAAAAGTTCTGTCCTCTCTAAGGACTGGGAGGTAGAACAGATACATCCTGAAATAAATCAAACTCCTATATCATCCACCATATCTGACGATAGCCTATATGACACTGTCCTATTTTCCATCTTATTTTTGTTGTGTTTTCCTATGGAAAGCCAATAAAGAATCTTTCTTTCTTTGCTTGTCAGCTACACTTCTGGAACAGTTAAAAAACCACAACCCACCTCCAAGAGACTATTTTGTAGAACATAGCATCATACACAAACTGTCTCAAGCACAAAAGCAAAGACTGTCATGTCCAACTTCTAAAGAGTGTATGAAGGATAACTTCCTTTACATGCTTTGTCTGAATCTTTTTTCCTGCTTTAAAAATGATTTTCAGGTTTCCTTGGGGGAAAAACATTTTCCCTGTCTGAATGTAAACAGCACACTGTCCTGAACTGGCCCTGTTGCCCAAACCTTCCATCAGAGTGCCAGCCTGAGCACATGCCAGAGGGACACCACGTTGAGCTCATGTCTGAGATGGGGGTTTAGATGCTAAACAAAAGTACTAAGAAGGAAGAGATCACTTTTTAGGCTGTTTCAAAATGGCTTTTCCAAGCTTTCTTCGCAGAGGGACCAAGCAATAACTCAGGGGCCAGCAGTGGCTATCACCTATTTTCTGTCCATTCCAACACCCAAAGCAGCTCCTATTGTTTGAAGCTGCCATCTGTTCAGTGTGTCTGTCTGTGCAAGGGTTAGAATGAAGAAGAAGGTTATTAAAAAAGCAGTTTGACTAAATAAGGGAGCTCATTATGTGTGCTATTTTTGTTCCTCAAATGTCTGCCTTCCTCTCTTTCCCTTGAGGTTTCTAGAGAAATCTGACAATCAGGGCTGAGGTTTACTGTCAGCTTCCATTAGGCAAATCAACCGGGCTGGGGATGGGGGAAGGACAAGGGGAAAATTGCCCTAAAAGTGAACTGATTCAGTACCAATCATGTCTTTGTGCACATCCCTACTACCAGAAAGTGCTCTGCTTGAGGCACTGTCCCAAAAATGAGCCCTTCCAGAGCCTCTACAGTAGAACATGGTCATGGAAAACCATTTTCTGTCAGAGCCACAGCGATGGGTGCAACCAACATCTCTCACTGCCCTGACAAGGCAAATGACCTTCAGCATGCTCACCTGTCATGGACTCATTTCCATGTTGTAACTGACGTGTAAAAGTCATCTTCATTACCTGAACTAAAGACACACGAGCCTGCAAAACCGATGATTTTCCCAAGAATATGAACAGACTCTCTGGACATGGAGCATTGGATCTGACATTTCAAAATCTCTTCATAAAAATAAGAAAAAGGAATTTTCTTAATTATTTTTCACTTTTCCTTTAGAAAATACTGATTTTCCTTCAGTGACTTCACATGAATTTCATCAGCTTATATTGAATTCCAATGGGTTGCGAGGGATCACCTAGTTCCAACCCTCAGCTGGGGGTGGGTTCCTTATATATCAAGAAGGAGCATAAACTGTTCTTCACAGAACAGACATCCAGTTTTAAGCAGAAAAGGTTTCTGTCTCTTATATTTTTAATATCATGCTCACAAAACAGGCTATTATTCCAAGGACAGGCCAGTCTCCACTGCACTGCCATGTATCCTGGTTGCACCTTATACATCTTTTAGGATCAGTCACTATACACAGATACAGAATGAGACAGAAAAATTAGAGTCACCTGCTGTAGAAAACACAGCTCTTTCTCAGTTAGTGAGAGTGGGATTTCACTGCAGCACACAGTCGCCTTCAAAACTGCAGCCATCAGGGCAAGAAGGAAGCTTGTGCATTATGGTTTCCACAGGAATATCACTAAGAAAAAATATTCATTTCTCCAGCTGTGAGATGGCTATGAACTGTAATCATGCATGTCTTCTTCGTCATGAGGCATCATCACATCAAATTCACAGTAAACAGGGAATTAAATTAAATTATATATCTCCTCACAATCACAGTCTTTTAAATAAACCCCTGACCCATGAAAAACCTCACCAGTGTAGCCACAAACATAAAAAGATATTTAGGATCTTCCACAGCACCTGTGGCTTGAGGAATTTAAGTCCTAATGTCGATTACCTTGGCAGTATTGCACCTCCTTGGGATAAAACTGGCCCAGGGTAACATTACATCCTTCCCAGAAATGGAGGGACCTGCCCAAAGTTTTGAATTAACTGGTAGAAAAGGGATCTGAATTGCTTGCTGCCCTCCCATCTTTGTCTGGCCACCCCTTCTTCTCCTCCACACACCACAGGGGACACCAGCAAACCTCTCTCTGAGAATCTTGTGCTCGTTGCTGAAGGCTTCAGACAGGGTTTAAGTTTTCAGACTCAGCAGCATTTCTCCCTTCTGGTGTACTGAAGGTGCCTGCTATCCATTTCCATGGCAGACTCCAAAGCAATGCCAGCCATGGAGAGCTACTTGTGAGATGCTGGCACAAAGGAGGAGATGGGACATGCACCCTGTAAGTCTAGAGGGACATGTCCTCTGCAGGTGGTAACAGAGCCCCAGACCATCCTTCAGGCTCCCAAACAAGCTCCAGGGCAGGAATGCCACAAGGGAAGAAAGTCCCTACAGGAAATCCAGTTTCTCCTCAGACAAACACCTTTGCACTCCAGAGCCTCAGGGCTCATCTCCATTCCTGCCCTCATGTCCTCCTCAGTGCCTCTTATCTGCAGGTCCCCAGGTCACTGATGCCACCTCCTGCCCTCAAACCTCACGTGTCAGCAGGGTGTCAGTAGCTGAACAGCCCCAGCCAAGCCACTTCAGGGCCCCCTGATGAAAACTAGCTCTTCCCAATTCCTAAACACCACTTGGGACTAAGCAGGAGGGACTCAGTAACTGTCTGAAGCTGGGTCTATAAAGAGAAAACTCAAAGTCTGGAGGATAAAGTCTGGGTTTTGCCTCTCAATATGTTCTTCTCCCCTGCAAAAGCACCTCATGCACCAATTTGGTACTCGTGTTTAATCAGCTGAAACAAAAAATGGACAAAACTTTGACAGAGTGTTTCATGAGGATCCTCTTGTACTCAAGGATTTCTGAATTGACATTTTAAAGCTTAGAATAAAAGCTTTCCAATATAACTAAGTGCTTTGAGCTCCAAAGTCCCAAACCAAGGCATTTTAGTGGAAAATAAGTAATCTTAAAATTTAAGTTCTTCCCATTAAGGAATCCAAAATTTCAGTGTTCAGGACCTGTTTTTTTTTTCCTTTTCAGGAAAAGCATTGCTTCATGTCATGGGTTTGGACACTGCTGCACAAAATACCCAATATAGCAGTGGAAAACCAGCATTGCCTCAGTCTTCATCTGTTTTTGACAGGGTTCCCATATCCTGTGAGTTCATCCCAAAGAACAGTCACATCTACCCAAGTGAGCAGGTTGAGGGGGAGGAGGCTCAGTGAGGCCCCGTGGGCAGAGCTGCCCAACTACAGGTGGAAGGGGCTCTGACAGCCCAGAAACAACAGGAAAGGCAGAAAAGGCTTTTCTGAGATGCTCCCACACCTCTCCCATGTGAGAGGACACTCTTGCTCCACTCCTGTCAGGAGTCCATTTCAGAGCTGAAGATTACAGGATAAAACATTCAACCTAAAAGGAATTGTCAAAAAATGCAGCTAAATAGCAAACACATGTAAGTCCCAGGCATTTCCCTGAGCCCTACTTGTTCTTTTTTTAGCCTCAGGAGAAAAGCACATTCTTCTGCATAATTTATTTCTTCAGCAGAATTATGCAGAAAACTGCCACTAAATTGCTTTTCCTGATTAAAACCAGAGCATTTTATATTCTCCCCTCCCCTCCATTTCTGGATTTATTTTTTTTTTTATCCTAGAGCTTCTTCTTCCTAAATGTATCTCTTTAATTCTGCCTGTAAAGAAAACAAAGGCCTGTCTGGTCCTGCTGTTCCCAACACATTCCCAAATGTGGGCAGGACACCTCCCTCCCATTTCCCCAGCCCTAATGCTCTAAATTTGGGTCATGACAGCCCATGGGCTGATTGTGTTGGGGTCTGTGTGGTTTGGCAATGGGCTTGCTTAGGGGAAGGGAGCTTGTTGATAAAAGAGGGGGGGTATTTTATCACAGACAGTGAAGTAGCTTTCTGAAAGGGCTCATGCCCTTGAAGTGGTGTTAGAGGCCTATGGGCAGGTGTTTACAGGGCTGAACAAAATCAGTTCTTTACCAGAAGCTGAAGAACAGAGGTTCTGTCACAGTCACCTGTACAACAACAGAGCCAGGTTCAACTGCTTGCAAAATCACAAGGCCCCAAATCAGTGTAAGAATTACCTTCATTTGGATCAGTCATTTGCTGTTGTTGAGGTTTTTTGCCCAGGAGTGTGAGATTACTTTTAGCACACCTGAGAAATGGGTGGAGGATCAGTGGTTCATGGGGGAGCTGCTTCACCTCCCTGTGAACTCATTTCCTCCTGCACTGGTGATGTAGTGCTGCTATTTGCATTTAGCTCTGGATGAACATATTGGCTCAGCTCTTCAAAAACCTTCCTTTAAAGACCAGTTGCAGGCAGAGACTGGTTATAAACCTTTGCATGGCCACGTCCATGCTCTTAGCAGAAATAAAATATTGATGGATTTTCACTCTCATTTAAGGTCTTTGCCTGGTACGAGGATCTGATGTGATGAGTCAGTGCTGAGCCATGCTTATAGTGTCTGCCTGCATGTAAGAAATTAGAGCCATGACAGTTAAATAAAGGCACACTCAGGATTATTCTGCAGGCTTTATTTTCAGCATGACAGGGCTGTAGTTCTCTGGTTGTTTGTGCTTCTTCCCATGTGTGGTGTTTAGCAGCACCAATGGAAATGAAAATGCAACCGGTGTAGCTTTGTGGGGACCTCTGAATTTTCACTGTAGTAGTATGGCCTTCTTCCTTGTCATCCTTGTCTTTGTTAATCATTAGTGTAGTAAATAAAAACAGGTTCTGGGTAACACACCCAGTCACTGGGTCACTGATGAAGGCACTGAGAAGATATGGAATGGGGGCAGGTGGGGGCTGTTGCTTAGCCACTAAATTCTCCTTTTCAGCTGCTGAAGTTTGTTCAGGGAGTTTTTTGTTAGTGGAAAAAGATTCACTACTGGTCTCCCCCACATCTTTCTCCAAGCCCATCATTTCCCATAACCAGGGAAAGCAGCCCATGTACCTGTGGTGCCTGTATTGTTCACTGATTTAATCCAGACTTCAGATGTGTACCTAATTTTGGGGTTATGGAGTTTCAGTACAAAACAAAATATCTAAAAAGTGCTCTAAGAGCATTGTGGGTCCCTTCCCTATAAGTGTCCAGGTGCTGGTGCATGGAAAGCTGGTCAGGGAGTTCAGGCAAGAAGCAAAGCTTCAACAGCCCTTGCTTAAATACAGAAATACACACTGCAAACACCCCCACACAGCCAGGTTCTCTCAACAAGCCTGGGGGGAAAGGCAGGATTTGAGGCACATACTGAAAACTTGTTCAAGACCTTGTTCTGGTAGAGGGAAAAATTCCTGCTGCCAGGGACCCATCCTTGGAACACATTCATCCAGGAGTCACTTATTCTTACACCAACTCAAGGGCTATTGCAGGAGCAGAGCTGACCTCTCAGTGTCTCTGTCCCTCTCTATCCCTTCACACTGACTTGAGCTTGCAGGCGCTCCTGGGGCTTATTCCTCTGCCTTACACTGAGACTGAGTCCCAGGATAAATCTTCCAAGGCCAGAATCCATGTGGAGTAGCTGGATCTAACCACTGGAACTGTGTCTATTGCCATCTGCGTACAGCAAGCCACAAGTTCACAGACTTCTGCATATTCAGATTGTGCTCATTTTATCAGTGCTGGTTGAACTTGGTATCACTCTGTTTATTATCCATATCTCTACTAATAGGATACATTAGCTCTTATAGCCCTGCCACTGCAGAAGCTGTTGATGCATCTGGAGTGTCAGGGACATACCTCTCTTTCCAAGTAACAGATCATTAGTGCATTGATGGTGTCCTTCTTTCTTGAATCCATTGATTGTTGCTCTTCAGCTTAAAACTTCAAATGAACTATTTTCTCTAATTTGGCCTGTTTTGTGCTCACTATTAACTTTACTCATGGTAGCACTATGTGGTCTGCAAGGGTTGTCCGAAGATCCTGGTAGGAAGGGAATTTCTTTAACAGAGGAAAAGCAGAAAAAAAAGAATATTAATGGAGCAATTTTTAACTGATACTTTGAATTAATTGTAAAAGGAGCGAGAATTCCCCTGTGTCTCCAAACTAGTGACTTTTTTTTGTTATTTCCTAAATTAATGCATATGATGGCTTCCCAACAGTAACTAAGCCAGTAACGGCAGATAAAAAGTATTTAGCGCTTTTATTTGCAAATTAAATCTATACTATCGGGACAACTTTATTTCTGGCAATATCTCTGTAAGGTGTTCTCTGAAACCAGGGAACTAAAATCATTTGAGGAACTTCTGCACTATTGCCTTGGGAAATAGAGTTCTTGTTCCCCACTTTAGACTTGTCATAGTGCTATTGCAGGTAATAGACTTTTGAGAGCAGTGATTAAATGCACAGGGTGAACAAGGCTGTACATATTGTGAGTTACATTCCAGCTGATTACATTAAATATTCCAGATTCACGGGGTTCCCTCAGTGTAGGCAATGTTCCACTTAGCAGAATCATCATCAATATTTAAGCATTCTTTCATACCAAGCTGTAACAGCCCCATTTGATACCCAGCAATGGAAATGATGTCTCAAATTGCAATACGTTTCAACCTCCACCAACACTTTCTGTAACTACAATCCCATGTTCCTTCCCTTCCTGAGCCCACCTCACTCAGGAATATGATGTTACAGCACACATGCACGCACTGATCCCAGGATCCTGCTGTCCTGCCAACAGAAGACAAATGACCCTTTGATGTGATGTCAAGAAACTGCACATCCCTTTGGCCCCTTAGGGCCCCTTAGAGAAGCCTTTGGCTTCTCTGCTTTCATCACAACATGCTCCAAAGCTCCTCCTAGGCTAAATGATTCTTGGAGGCCCTCCCTGGAGATGTGGACCTTTAGGTCTCATGTCTTCTAAGTCTACACTGGTTGCTGGGGAACAGGCATCCTGTACCCACTTTTCCAAGCCTGTTTTCAAGAATCTTTTAAAAGGAAGGGCTGCACTGCCTGTGCTAGGTGGTATGTTCAGCTGGAGCCATGTGCATCCTTTCCCATGCCCTGAGCCAAGCTCCAGCCACACGACTTGAATGGAGACAGGGAAGGGAGAATGCCTCTCCTCTGATACTAATAACTGAACTTACAACAATAATAAAACATGATATGCTCCGTTAGATCTTTCATTTGAAATAAAATCCTGTGACACAGAGATATCATTATCATTTTTATCTCGTCAGAAGTAACTATCACATTTGTGGGTAAATATAATACATCAAAATGGGAGATTCTTTGCAAAGGAGTCTGTATAAATACAAACAGTGGAGATTAAAGGGCTAACAACAATGGTCTTTGCTGCTGAGGCTCCAGCAACACCCTGTGTGCATCCCCAGCAATACGTTTAAAAAGGAAGATTTAAGAACTAAATCTATGATATTACTTCGTCTCCCCTGTCAATAATCTGGTAGCCTTAGGCACACATGCCAATGGAAAAGCAGGCTGGAGTTCAAAGATGTGGCACATGAGAAAGTAGCAGGGATAATTTTCACCTGATATCACATCATCAGAAACTGCTACACAAAATTATTGTGAATTATGGGAGCCTACTGTGCATTTTATTTCCCACAGCTGCTACCACAGCAGTCACTTTCCTGAAAATTAAGTGCATGTTTCATCTGCTCACAGGAAGGAAAGAGGGGAAAAAGGTAAAGAAGGAAAAATTTATGATGGAAAACCCACTGAAATCTCCTGTGCCATCTTGTGTTAGCCACAGCCTGTTCCCTGGCTGGACTCTGGGACAAGCAGCAGGGACACATGGCCTGGTGTCACTGGCAGGGTGGGTTGTGTCCATCAGCAGTGGAGCCAAAGCAGACCCACCAGAGCTGTGTCCAGCAACTGCAATATGTTCATTCCATTTACATTCCCCGCAACTCACTTCTGTCTCTTATCTCCAGCAAGGGACACTCCACAGAGCAGATCATTCCATCCTCTCCTCCAAAGCAGGCAGCAACACTAACAGCCCCTGCGACTGCCAGGAGCTGCACAACAGTGTAATGAGAGCCTGTCTGTCAGAAATGAGGGGCCACGGGGGAGGTAGGCAAGGGAGATTCTTTCATTCCTACGTGGGAAACTACAGCACAAAGCTCCTTCCTGAGCACTCACTGTGCGATCACAGCACTTGGTTTGAATGGCACTGCAGGTGGGGCTGGTCCTGCTCCCCCGTGGGGAGGCTGACAGGCCATAGCACCAGACTGACAGCCCTGAGCCTGAGCAGAAAGGGAACAGCACCAATATATTTCCCTCCTCCATCACTGTCATTCTGCTCCAACAAATGTTGACTAGAAAAGCCATATGGTTATTTCATTTTCAGGCAGGTTTTACTAGCATGGAAACAAAGATACTTCAATCGCACTTTTGTGTCCCAAGATCGCCAAGTGCTTCTCTGAGTGCTAATTAAATTCCACAACCTCCTCAAACAGCAGGTCAGTCCAATCCAGCACTGCCACAGCTTTGTTCCCTGTGGAAAGGCTGCAGAGATGCCCATGCTGGGCATGGCTGGGTGTGCATCTGCCCTTCCCCAACACGTGCTGGAACAACTGGCCCAGTTAAAGACAATTTGATGGAGAGGCAGAATCCCCAGAGAAAATTAGTCTCCCAAATTTTTTTTTGTGGCCCTTGCCAACATCACTTCAAGGTGCTGAAGGGACAGCCTGTTCTGTGAGTTCATCAGGCAATGCAGGCAGAAAAGGCCTCATCCATGGAAAAGCTTCAGCCAAAACTTGGACTTTTTTGGACAGTGAACTGACTGGAGGGAACTGGACTTAGAACATCCTGACTTACAAAATAAATGATTTCTGGACCAGAGGAAGATGGACTAAGTTAGCAGAGGGCTCATGCAAACCATCATGCAGATCCAGGATCCCAGTCCAGAAGCCCTGGCATTTCCTTGAGCAGAGTGACGCCTTGAACCTCATCCCCCATGATAATCACAGGCACAATGAGTGCTTTAATTCTCACACTTCCCCCAGCACCATTGGATCAACCGCAGGGAAAATCAGGAGCAATAAAATCAAGTCTTCACTGGACTTCTTTCTGTGTCTGGACATGTTCTTTTAGGAAGGTGATTTTGTCCCTAGGCCTTGAATTTTTAGCCTTTTCTTTTGAAAAGGAGATTGATATGGATCCTTAGAGTAAAAACTGATAAAATAATTTCTCTCAAAGGGACTTTTTGTAAGGCAGAATGAATACAGATCACGAGAAAAAGGGAAGAAAAATCACTCTGGTTCTGGAGCAATTTCATCCACACAGGTGGCCTTCCTCAGATCTTCCCAGGAATTCCTCTTGGATTTTGGGGTCTTCATCTTCATAGAGGAGGCCTGAGAGGACAGGGCTCATCTGGGATAAGATAGGAGACTTACAGCTGCCACTTTATTTCCATTAACACTTGGCTTGCAAAGAGCCAAGTCCTACTTCACTATGAAGCTGAGGTAAAGAAAAAATGGCTGGAACTCATTTTAATGGTAAATTTACTTTGGTATCAAGCTGGTACTTAAGACAGACATGAAATTATTCTGTGGGAGTCAACTGAATATCAATTGGATTTTTATAAAATGTGGAAAAGGATTGAAATTTGGGGTTAATTAGGAGTATTATGGACAGTTAGAGAAAAATGGAATAACAGAAAAGTGCAAACACATGGTAGTGTCTTTTCAGTACAACATGCAGTCAAGTGTAACTTTTTTGCCTGTCTGAAAAAAAACCCAACTACTTTGAGAGGCAGTGGTGAGTGTTTCTGTGATCTAGATTGTGACTGGGGTGAGAGACAGGGTGAGATAAGAAAAGGAAAGGAGTGGAATTTGCTTTAATTCAAAGCATCTTGAACTGTTAAAATTTTGGCCCTGCCTAGAAAACAATAATGGAATAAACAGCCCTTGCTGATAAGTATCTCTTTTCTTCAGAAATTTCTATTCCAAAAAGCCATTCTCTGTTACTAATATGTCTGACATTTAATATAATAAAAATAAATACACCTCTAAGGGGTTTGCCACTTTCTTTGTTCACTGTAACTTGCTAGTTAACTTCCTGTCCCCAGAAGTATCTGTCACTGCTCATTTGTACACAGATGGGGCTCTCTGGGCGGACAAGGCCTTTCATGGGCTGGAACCGTTCAGTGGGAACAGCCATATCCATCCCAGCATTATCCAAGGCGCAGCAGAAGCAAACACAGCAACAGCACTGTGCACAGGATCATCAGCAGAAGAGAAAGGGGGCTGCATTTCTCTGACTTCCAAGATAGTAATGCCAGCAATAGAGGAAAAGGGATTATCTTTTTTTTCCGAGGTTGGGAATCCTGTTTCAGGTTTCATGCCATGCAGACAGCAATAATAACCTGCTCTGAAAGCTGCTTGCTGCACAATAGTAAATTGCTCATGGGCAGCGATGGCAAAATTTAATCCCTGCTTTTAGAATGCAACCCGCACAGCCACTCAAGACAACATAATAGCACTTTTGTAGCTCTCTGCTACAAACATCACTTTGAAAAGGATACAGCTGTGGAGGGGAGTCTCCACATGCGTCATTTTTGGCTGACTACCAAGTCCTCAGAGCTTCAGCCACACTGCTCTGCCAACTACTGCAAATTCACGCTTGAGGAAGGAGAGGAAATGGTTGGAGCTGTGTAAGCAGGAAATGCAAGATAAAATTAGGTCCTTGGCCAGGTGATCAGGTTAGAAATTCATGTGCTGAAGAACTGCGATGAGAGAAAACTGGGAGGCAGCTCCAGTCTGGGATTTAATTTACAATCCATAAGGCACTGTATGGACTCACCTAAGCTTCTAAAGCTGCAGATGCATCAAACATCAGCCATTCCTTCACCCAATGCTGACCCGAATTATACTGTGGGACATCTGGTAGGAACACGGAAAAAGTTGTCTGCTTGTCCTGAAGGTCTCATCCATGTGATCTGAAAAGAAATGCAATGTCTTCATCCTGCCAAGAAGGTTTACTGTGCAATGTGAACTTCTTCTTTGCTTGGATGTGGATTTTCACCCTGGGTGCAGAGCAGTGAGGATTTGCCCGTTCAGGAGCAGCCCAGACAAGGAGGAGCCCAGACAAGACTACAGATGGTACCAGCAATTTCTCTCCCTGTCTTCCCTCCACTGTTCTGCTGAGCTATCAGTCACACTGTTTCCAGATGCCAAATAAATCAACTAAATGACCAAAGGAGGCCAGGTTGTTCTCGCCACTGTGCTGGTTAAGCACAACTCCAGAAGTGCCCCATGTCCTGCTCAGCAGTGGGGGCTGTGAGGACACACCTCTATAGAAGAAGAGCCAGCCTGGAGGAACAACCCTTCCACAGCAGCACGGCCTTGAGCTGAGATCAGCACGGGCTGTGCTGCTGTCACTGCTCCCCCAGGAGCAGCCCAGTCCCCTCCACTGGCTCCTGCCCTCCAAGCCCTGCTGGCCTGTCCGAGCCAGCTGGGAGCCACAGCAGGCTGGAGGCACAGATGTGCATGTGAGAGGGACAGGGCTGATGTTCCCAGCTGGGGAGGTGGGATGAGCAGCCAAGAGCAGTGCAGTATCCAGCTGACCCAACCAGATTCAGAAAAGGCACTTCCACTCTGGGAGCACAGTTGTTGCTGGAGGGCTGCAGTGGGCAAGGGAAGAAGAACTTGGGGTTTTGCAGGCAGCTGTGAACCAGAAAGAGCAAGAAACCCCTCCAGAGCTGACCCAGGCAGCTTGTGCTTTGAATCTCTATCAACCTGCTGTCAACTCTTTCCGAAAGCACCAAGAAGTATCAGCCAGAATTAGTTTTTCCATAACAAATCCAAAAAAACTGTAAGCTTCTTATGGATCTATCAAAGAGGGATAATGTGGTCATGTGTGTCCTGTGATATTACTAGGGCTTCTGCATCTAAATAATTTTAGAAAAAATCATCGTAAAACTTTGGGGTGTGTTCTCCCTTCCTGGCACAAATAAAGATACGGGATTTTGAGTGAATTGCCTAGTAATTCTGTCATGAACTGATCTGCTTTCTCCTTCCTCCCTACCTCACTGTATTACTGATGGGAACAAGGGAGTTGTTATCAATCAAGACAAGCTACATTGTGATCTCTGCAACTGAAATCCATTTCAGATCGGAGGATAAAATGTGATTATATTTACACTTCCTTGACACAATTCAGGCAGCAAAATAACAGCCTTCTAAAGACATTTTTCTTCTTCATATTTAGATTTGTCAGTATTGTGGAGCTGTGTGAGAAGGGAGGGAATTATTATAGCAGCTGGGATTCAGTGATACATTTTAGTAGCCTTACAAATTAAGATGTTCAGTTTATTGTGTTGTCTTCCCATCTTTTTCATCTACAAGTTCCTTGAATAGTGTCCAGAGCATCCTCCAGATTGATGAGATTGCATTTCAATCAATACAGCTCTATGTAAATCTATTTTTGCTTTTGACATATCCCATAAATTATTTCTACTTATAACCTTAATTGGTCTGTATTCATCACAGGAGATGGAATTTCTAACTCATGCAGCTGTTTACAAATTAAATTTGCAATTAATGAAGAAGTATGAGATTAAGCACTTCATACTTCCCCAATCTGAATTTGAAAAGGATATAATCATGTTTTATATGGTCAGACTGTGCTTGGACAATTTTTTGTTAAAGGTGTAAGCTCCAAAATATCCCAGAAATGCAAAAACTGGCTTGACCAACATAGTCTTAGTCAAACTAAGGTTGGGCTTGACCTGCTGGCAGGAACAACCAGTATTACTCATAACAACAGTCTCATTTCTAGTAGACAACATATGTTCTCTTCTCCTTCCAATACAAACAATGATATTGAGCCCATCCATCCCACCCAGAGCACCAAGGAAGCCTCCTATCTCACTTTTTAATTTGTGCCTGCCCCAGTGCATCCTAGGCACAGTCAAGGACCTCCCAGAGCTTCGCTTTAGAGTGAAAACAATCCTACTCTCATAATTTTACCTCTTTTTTTTTTTTTTTTTTTTTAGGAGTTGTATTACAATTTCTAATGTATTTCCTGGATCTCTACAAAGTATTTCATGGAAGGGCCATCTCCTGTCCCCTCTCCAGATTCACAGAGACAGTTTTCAAAGCAGTAGCCAAGCTGAGAGTGGTTCAGTATTCTCCTCACAGCCACATACTATGTAGCAGGAGAGCTGTGAAAAGGTGAGTTAACCAAAAGCATCAATAGCAATTTTTAAGGAACAATCATGTAGAATTACTGTTCAAACTTGATAATATACCATAATACACAGAGCTCAGCTGCAGGATAGCACACTAAAACTGGGAAAGAATGAAAGCCCTTTCCTTCCTTTTACAACTGGAATACAAGACCTCTTCATTGGCCAATTTTCTAATACCTGCAATTTTTATTTTCTTATATTCATTGCTTCATTCTTCTCCATCTTCAGCAGACTGCCTTAGGCAAAGCTGTGCTCCTCTCCATTTCCATTTTTTCTTTTACCTTCACCACTTAGACAGTGAATTCGAAACTACAGAATGCAATTAAGAACATAGCCTTGCCCTGCCATTTAGTACAGGCACAGAAAACTCAGGAGAAAACATAGATTAAAAAGTCAGTAGTTGAGTTCCAATATATTCACTGCTCAGGGACCCAAGGAGACCGAGGCCTTCCCTATAGACTTTCAGACAAGAATCAGGATCTTGAATCTGTGGATGACCCTGCTTCAGCAGGGAGGTTGGACTAGATGACCCACTGTGGTGCCTTCCAGTCTTACCCATTGTGTGATTATCTGCAAATGGAAGTTTATAATATCAGTTATTAGAAATGCTATCAATTCCTCCTCCTCCAGTAAAGAACGAGATACAGTGCTGCAATATTCCTTGAGCAACGCACCTGTAGTACAACACAAGCCTGTCTGTGTTACCTTGTGTTTAAAAAGGGCTCCATGGCTAATAATAGACAGGAAACTAGTTGGACATGGGTTTTGGGAATCACACCAACGGCTCTAGGAATCTCTCCTTATACAATACCAAAAACAGCTCAACTGAGTAACTAACCACCCTTTGCTTTGGGAAAGAAACGGGGTTCTGGTGCAGGAAGAAGCAAGGTGTGATAAAGAGCAGCAACTGCTGAAGGGAATACTGAGGGTGAGAAGCTGGTAGTCTGTAAACAAGCAGACAGTTAAAGAGGAAGGTTAAGTGCAGGTTAAATGGAAAGGAGGTGAACTGGCGGCTGAATCCTGCAGAAAATATTAAGTGTTAAGCAGTAGCAGTGTGTGTGTGCAGGTGCATGATTTGAGGGAAGCCTCTCCACTGCATTCTTTCTCCCTTTCTTCTTTTTATATCCACAGAAAGGCCCCCCACACTTCTGCACGTGTCCATGGCATCCATGGAAAAGCACTTCAGGCTTCTGTAAACGCACAAGAGAAACATCCGAGAAAGCTTATGGGAGAGGTGAAGAATAGCTGAAAAAACCGCAGGAGCTCCTTTCTTTGAGAAGGTGTCTGAGGGGTCGACTCTGTGGTTACGAGCACTTTCTTGCTGGGGCGCTCCAGCCCAGGAATCCTCCCGATGGCCTGCGGGGGCAGACGGAGCTCCCGCAGCCCTCGCTCCCACCGGCCCTCCCTCGCCGGGAGCCGACCGGCAGCACCAGGGGTCGCAAACAGCGGGGCTGAGGGAACCATCTGGGGGAAGGTTACAATGGACATTGCCCTGCTCCACACACAGCCCACGGTAGGACTGGGCTGAGCGGGGACCATCGAGAGGGCTGGGCTAGGCTGGGCTGGGCTGGGCTGGGCTGGGTTGGGATGGGCAGTGCAGAGCAGAGCTGGGTTGGGATGGGATGGGCTGGGCTGGGCAGGGC
>NW_020884965.1:1398384-1500310 GCF_003945725.1 Corapipo altera
AGAGCAGAGCTGGGTTGGGATGGGATGGGCTGGGCTGGGCAGGGCAGGGCAGAGCTGGGTTGGGATGTGTTGGGATGGGATGGGATGGGCTGGGCAGGGCAGGGCAGAGCTGGGTTGGGCTGGGCAGGACAGGGCAGGGCTGGGCTGGGCTGCCACCTCCTCCCCTGCCTCTCCTCCCCAGCAGGAACCTTCAGCTGTCACCTCCTTTTCAATCTCAGCTATTAACCCATTTTCTAACTTTACCAAGCCATCTATTAAAGGAATGATGTTGTCCCTGACACCACTCTTGGAAGTGAGTGTGTTTTGGAAGAGCAGTAACTTTGCTAATGAAATGCTCTGCATGCCAGAGCCTGCTTTCTCCATGCTTTTACCACCATATGGTTAAATTTTCCCCTCCATCAGATTTAATAAATGGTGTTTACAAATTCTTAGGCATACCTCCCTTTTAAAAATCTACTAAACCCACAACAAATATACTTATCATGGCATTAATTTGGTTAGAGATTTTCTCAGAGTACTGACAGCCATATCTAATTTCTAAGGATTTATTTTTATTTCAAAATATATTAGATACATTTTTTCTTTACCCACTACAATTCCTTTATAATCGTGGTTGCTCTGAAGGCAGGGGGCAGCTGCTTTACAACCATCCACTGTCAGACTACATCCTCTCTAAAATATCCTTCAATAATTAATATTTTATATTTATTCACAAGTAAGAACTTAAACTTTTCAACACGGATCTACAAAGCATTAAGTTCATTCTTTCTACAACTGAACACTGACATTTCATAGTTCAAACACCACTCCCTGCTGGGAGATTATCTGCTACCACGGTCTAGATATTAATATCTGCAGTCTGTGAAGAAGCTTTAATAATCTTAAATATAAATTTTAATATCAATTCTCTCACTCATACTTGTTCCTTCTTAAAAATGAAACCAAGCAGACACCTAAAAAGCAGAGACTTCAATTTATATTCAGTACCAGTTTTTAATGCATTTCCTTTCTTGGTCAGTCTATTGGCCTCTGTTAACAACAACATATCTGGACTAGTAGTGAACTGAGTGTCCTGTTGACAGATGCCTATGTTTCTCTTCAAATATGAATGTTATCTACCATTTATATGTATACGTGTGTGTATATGTATATGTGTGTCTATATATATAATATATATATATACCACAGATACCCCAATAGTTTTAGAATATCAGTAGAGATACATTGTGGTAAATGAATGTTAATGTGGCATGGATCTAACAAGTACCAGCACCTTTCTATCTTTCCAGGTTCCCTAGTTAGTTAGAGCCACGGATTCATCCTCACCTCTTTTTGTATGGAGAAATACTGCAGTAAGAGGCTGCAATCAGTGAGCAGCTGCTCAATTCCCTGATACAAACACCCATATGTCAGCAACAAGCAAGAGATTCCCACCACATTTATGCTGTTAGAGAGCTCTGAGAGTCCAGGGAAGTGTGAATTGTTTATGATTACGGGTGAACTCAGGAACAGTTTCCTTCTGTCAGGATTTCTCCTGATGGGACTTAATTCCTCAGTTATGACAAACTCCATTCTGAAGATGTATGAATTGTTATAATTGAGTTAAAATGTGTGTAGCAAGTGGGAGAGAAATAACTAACCCAGAAAGCAAGGATCCTCTGACATCTGGTCTTACCTGAGGTGGTCTCAGGTTGCTCTGTGCTTCCTGCATCAGACTCTGCTCTTGTCCCACAGATTCATAAATAAGTTTTGGCGGAGAGAGAGAGAGAGAAAATCTAATTCCTTGATTGCAATGACAGTACCTGAATTCATCCTTACAGCCCCTTCACTCTCCTCTAAAAACATGACAACAAATGGAGACCTCCCCTAATAAATCTAACCACCTCCATAGTGGGGATTTTCCTGGAAAGGTAGACTGAGATTTTACTGGAGGAAATGTATAGCTCCTGGTCTCTGCTCAACCCATTACCATCAGCCATGCTGCACTAGTTAGCTGACCTGGGTCCATGCCTGGAGTATTATCTAAAATGAATATCTATCCAAAGATGATGTCAAATATATGTAAGTATTGGGAGGAGTATCAGCAAAAGAGTGTAAACAAAGTGTTCGCAATTTTTCATACACTCCCCATGATGAAAACTTTACTTCTGATATTGTAATTAAGGTCAAATATTCGGGGCCAAAATTGCAGCTCACATGAAAGAACTTTGCTGTTTTGGTTTAGACCACTGCAAAATGGTGTCCTTAGGTTTCATTTTTCCAAAGTCATGCTGATGTTACAATTGCTTTGGACAAGGGTTTCCCACAGAACCAATGCTTCCCAGTGATAGGAGATGCTTGTGATGTGGTTAAAAGGTTTGTCCCTCTGCGTATGTTGGCAACTAAACCACAGTGCAAACTGCAGCCTCCACACAACTGGTACAACCTTTTCTGCTGTGCTTGCACAATGCCCAGCACTGTGCAGGCCTGCTCTGTGCCACAGCCCTGGCACAGGCCCGAAATCATAATCAATAGCAACAGCTCTGCAAACAACAAGAAATGTGAAACAGTGGCACTTTTATTCTTGTGCCAACATTCCTCTCAACCACAGCACAACCAAACAACAGCACAGCTACCACACAGTCTCTGCTTCATGACCCACACTGGTTTGGGCTGCAAGGGGCCACTGATGGGAGGAATTCAATATTGTTCTATGTTTGGCTAATGTAATAATCACTACATGTGAGTGTTCCTTTGCTCCGGTGCTCAGTGCTATGTTTGGAAAAGGAGAAGGCAGTGAAACATCATGGATATAAACGTGCTATCTTCCCAAACATGGAAATGTATTTTTTCCTTCCCTTATATTCTTCCTGTTCTTATCTATTCACTTCTGCTAAATACAACTTACCCTTGATTCAGTTCACAGTCTCAAGGCTTTTGTGTGGTTTCTACTTCACTTCAGGAATTTTGGAAATAAATTGCTGCACAGGGTTTGTTTTAGAAAGGTTTTGTTTGTTTTCAAACCATGAAAAGGATCCAGCTCTGTGTTTTCTCACAGGCTGTTTGGGTTCCAGTAATTGTTTGCTGCTGTAGTTTGAAGGAGATAAAGGAGATGGGATGGGGCAAAATTACAGAGTGAGCCTTGCTTCCAGGTCTACATGACCTGTTGCCTATGAACAGCACTGAGCTTCCCCTCAGATGGGGGAGAGGGAGCTTCTGTATTCCAACAACCCCCACGAGTATATCAAAAGCTAATTTTGGTTCATCCAAAGGAGAAGTCCCTGCACTTTCAGAGCACCTGGTTCATCCTTCTTTTTGGTACTCGCTTTAGAAGAAGAATCCTGACTAACAGTGCCCATAATTCTCTGTGGGTTTCAAAGGAAATTGGAACAGTTAGTTCACAGGAAGGTGGTAATGTAGTAGTAATTTTGGACTGATTAATTCTTTTCCCAGTATTTTCATTTATTATTTTAGTCTTTAGAAATAACATGGATCTTATTTGTATCTGGTATATATTTGCACCTGGGCTTTCTGCTCCCACCCAGCCCAGAATCTCCAGACCTGATACCAGCTGGAAAGCCCATCAGAAAAATGCCTGGGCAGTTCAACTTTTTAAAAAAAGTTGTCTCTACCACAGATGCCCATTAATATCTTTAAGCAAGTTTCTTTTTTATACCTCAGTTTACCCAATACAAAATGGGGATAAAGATACTGAAACTGATGTCTGATGTACAGATCTTTCAGGGGCTGTTGTAGTAGTAATGTAATGGGCACAGGTAGCAGAATGAGATTTGAAATCAGTGATTTCAAATGACTGATTAGAGGCTGTTGCTCAAATAGTAGATGAGAAAGAATGAGAGCTTCCACAATATGAAAGCACAGACCTCAGAGCCTTTGAGGACAAGATACAGGGAGAAAAGTCATATGAAGAATAACCTTGTAAAAAGCACCATCATAAGTAAAAATATGTTTGTGAAAGGACAGGACAAAAGTGCTGAAGTCAATGGATACAGGCCACATTTGGTGACAGGGGTATTTGCTTCTGTAATCCCAAATCGTGTCAAGGTCAGGAAATAAAGTTCACAGTCTGAGCATGCTCTGGTTGTAGCACACTTTGATCACATACAAGGGAAACTGCTCTAGAAAGGAAGCAGTTTTATGTCATAATGACATTATGTCATAATGACATTATGTTTTATCTCATAATGACAGTAACTAGCACATTTCATAACTTCCCCTGTGCTTCAGCAATAGAACGGGCTTCTACAGGTGAACAGCAGGGCAACAATTATTGTTAGTGGCTAAAAAATTAATCTGACACTCTTTCTGATGTCTTCCCCTTTACCTCAGTTAGTGGCCATCAGGACTACAAATTCTCCTTCCTCGGAATATTTTTAGTATAAGGTAGTTTCATTCTGACAGAAAGACACTCACCAGCAAAGTCCTAAAAATAGCACTTAATTTAATCATTCAGCTAACAAAATCAAGGTGACAGATAGCCAAGCTCAGTAGAAAATGATGCTGCTACTTCATACCCACAACACAACACTGCTACAATAGCAATAACGTGTACGCTATGGATTACCAATCCTGGAACAGCACAACTGGCATCTCCCTTAATCAGCTGCTAAATTGTTCTTAGCTAGACCCTAAATTAAAAGTCTGACTGTATTGAAAAAGCTTCAGATGTGCTTTTATGAGATCTTAAGAGCCCGATGTGCAGCATTCCATTCTGCTTGGCTTTAGTGTAGAGTGGGCAGCACCTGAGAGGGTGCAGCTTCCCTGTGCTCAGCTGTATGAGGCAGATACTCCTCACAGCCATAGTGGAGAGCAGGATGGAAGGGAAACAACTGCTGAACTGCTGGATGCCACCCTCCCCGGCCATGTGTGTTTGAGGCAGGGCTGGGAGCTAATCAAGGTGCTGGTCTGAAGATGTGTGCTTAGCCACTTAACTTCATGACCTTGTGCAAACTGCCTGACTCAGCACCATCTATAGCTGTAAAAGTGGATGAAAAATACAGCCTGGATGATCTACTTCGAGAACATTTTGCATGATGGGTGTCTGAAAGCTGCTCCTAAGCCATTGTAATACAGAAGAAAGCCATGCTGTGTAAAAACCTGCTAGTGGCAACCCAAGTAATTCTCTGCGCCTCTAAGTCTCCAAAGGAGCAACTCATATTTACCTACAATGCAACATTCTCTGAAAGAGTAGACACACAGCCAAATAAGAAGAAAAATGCAAGCATACTGAGGTATATAAATCTGCTCTGGAGGATTTGTTTTATGTGCAATGATCTTCCAGAAAGAGATTCATTCAAGATATCCGAGTAATATAGCAGAGCTAGTCCACATGTGGTTGGTCACTGTACTGCATCCTCCAGAGCAGATTTATATACCTCAGTATGCTTGCATTTTTCTTCTTATTTGGCAGTACAGTGACCAACCACATGTGGACTAGCTCTGCTATATTACTCGGATGTCTTGAATGAATCTCTTTCTGGAAGATCATTGCACATAAAACAAATAAAAGTGGAGATATTTATCTCTTGAAATATTACTCCACTCTTCCCAAAATTATTCTGTGCACACCTATGCGTACCAGACTGAATTGAAAAAGATATGAATTGATCTCAATGTACTCCTTTTTTGTTGCTGTCAAGGTATTTTTAATCACTTGTCTAGTGCTACTAATCTTCGTACTTTCTCTTAGAAGTCCCATTCAAAGTCAAGGCTTCCTTGTGCTCCGTGTGCATATGGGCCCATTCCCTGCTCAGCCACCCACAGGCACCTCCACAGATCAGTCACTGCTTCTGTGAGCAGCAGGTCCTGGTGTTTTTCAGGTTTGTGGGGGTTCCTCAGCAGTCACTGACCTGGCTGTCAGTCTATGCTTTGCTTGCCTCTCTGCCCCACTCTCTGCTGTGTCCTATACTTAATTCTGCCCTTTTGCCCTTCTTTTTGATCAGGTAGGACTTGCAAAGTGCACCTCAGGAGTTATGAGGAGTTCACTGCCTAGTTAGTCACTGCAGGCAATGCCTGAGAGAATGGGATATTGCAACCCACATTTAGCAACTGGGAAACTGGGGCACAAAGACAGACTTGACTGGACCAAACATGAAGATGGAAGGTGAATTCAGATTTGAATCCCACCTGAGATGCCAGAGCCACAGAAATGTCCTTCTGTCTTACTGCAATTATTTTCATCTGAATGCCATTATCTTTACCTTTGGTTTTTCATTTCCTTGTAGATAATAGCTGTAACTAGTTTATAGCATTGAATACATTTTGAAATAAAAATTAAATAAAAAATTACTACTATATTGCCTACATCTCTCTCTTCAATGCACAGAAATTCATAGTTTCAGAGTGATCACATCCAATGTCACAGACAATACCAAGTATTGTTGCTAAACACTTTAAAAGAAAAATATGACTTCACAAAATCCTTATATTATTCATACAGAAAAGTTTACTTTAAAAAAAAAAAAAAGTTACTCAACCCCCCAATGCTCATGCACCTGTGGAGTGGAAAGTTTTCTGGATTGCTCTTGAGTACCAGGAATTTTTTTACCCACTTATATTTTAGCACCTTTCATCTCAACCTTTTTCTGAAGTTGATCATCCCTGTGGTGCTTAAATGAGAGATGACAGAGAACCCATGGGGAAAATAAGGTTGATGAAATGCAAAGTAGCGTTATTTATGCTGAGTCTGTGTGCAAAGTGCATTTCAAACTTCCTTGATTTTTCGTTAATAACCAATGCTGGGGGGATGGGGCAAGCCAATATTTGCATTTGATATTTCTAAGTAGCTTATCTTTTTCTTTCTCCCTCAGTGAAGCACAGTTATTATTTTTTCTTTTTTTCCATTTGACTTGAAGATCTGATAATTAAAACTCTGCAGGAAATGTAAGGAGCACCTTTGGGGTCTGCAGATGGGAGAGGGAAATATGTTGGAGAGGGCAGTTTGGGACACTTTTCCTTTCAGCCTCCAGGAGATGAATGGCAGCTGCTCAGATTTGGAGGCATGTTGCTGTGGTTGCTGTGGGAGCCTCACATTGATGCTGTCAGTGTCACATTCCTGTTTCCCACTGAAATGAATAACTTGACTTTGAAGTATTATCATGGTTGCTTCTCTTTAAACAAATATCCTGTCCTCTTGAACAAAAGCTCTCAGCTGTAAAGTGCTGTTCCGGGGTCAGCCACCTTCAGGCAAAGCTGGGGAGCAGCCAGCAAACCCCTCTGCCACACTCTGAGTCCAGCATGCCTTTGGCCAGGATGTTGAGAGCAAAGAGCCAAATGCTGATTTGTCCAGAGCACCTACCACTCCTAGGACTTTGCTGGCCTGAATCAGCACTATGTAAAAAATATCCAAAGGAGATAGGGTCGATAAAATCCAGAGATAAGTCACTCAATATTTTACCTCAGAAGTATGACTGGAGGACTCACCTGAACAGATAAACCCCGTCACACAGAAATCTGTGACCTCAGTGAAATGCATTGAGTCAGGCAGGCAAGCAGAAGAAAACCCTGTCCTGTTAATAATCTGACATTCTGCCTTTGCTCCTCATATTGCATGAATTGGGAGGGGCAGACATCCTCCCACTGTTTGCATGAAGGGAGTCTTGCTAATTTTTCCCCTCCAGTGCTACAAACACAGTACTAAGAGGGTGAGACAGCCACCAGGCACATACAGTAACAGATCTGCAGCTCTCAGGCTCAAGGCTTCCCCACAGCGGTGGCTCCGTGCTCAGGAACATTCCAAGAGCCTCCCTAATGATCTCACCCAACTAGAGCAAGCGGTCGGGGGGTTGCTGGTTATCAGGTGTGACGGTGGGCCAGCTGCCCTACTGTGCCACTGACAACTGCCAGGAACCTGTCAGTGGAGCGTCTGTTTGGGATCTTCACTGTCCCCATCATGATTATTATACATTTGTAAGAAGCAGGAAGGAATCCAAAGGACAGGTCTACAGCTCCTCTGGTCATGAGGGCAGAGAGGAGTGAATCCAGTATGTCCCTGGCACTCCCATGGCTCTGCGTCTGCTCACACTCAGGCTCCCTTTCCTCAGTAAACCCTACAGATAACAGGGTCCACACACAGGCAAAATGAAATAGGTGGTTCCAAATCTAGAGGATAGCTCTGTCCCTTGGAGCAATTTTCTCTTGTTCCTAGTGGCACAGCAAAGGCATTTCTGTTTAATCCCCAGACTAGGCTAAACAGCTGGTCCTCACTGAGACTTACTTCCATATTTATCCTGTCTGTGTCACAGCCAGGCACTATAATGATGTCTATAGGAGATCCAGGCTCCCTGTTGTCCAGCTATCCCCAGAGCAGGGAAAGCTGTCTCAGCTGTCAAGGAACCCTTAGCCCAGCAGTGGGAACAGGCCTGAATGCCAGCCCAACACTACAGGAATTATTGACATAAGACCCCAGGCTGTGCAGGGCAGACTGGAGAGTAGCACAGCCATAGCCTAACAGGCATGGAGCTGGAGGAGTAGGCTCCATTAACATCCTGCTGCACTTTGCTGGGCCACGTCCCATCCAAAACAAGGGCCCTATTTTGCTGCAAACAATGCAGGCAATTATTTGCTTGCAGCACAAACTAAACAGATTCTGCTTTAACTTCCCAAATAACCAACTCGTTGATCATCAACCAAGCATGAGGTGTATTAGCTCAAACTATAAATTTTCATGAAGTTTATAGTCACAGAGTGGTAGAAAGAAAACCACACCACAGCCTTCCCTCAAGGGTTCAGGTAATGCCTGCTGCCTCCAGCTGCCTCCACCATGCAGCACAGACCTTCAGTCCTCACCTGAGAAGAGCACCACACCTCTGGATTGTTTGCTCCCGCTGGAACAGGCACCACAGGGGAACGCCCCACTTACACGAACTTCCAAATACAGAGATGTAAAAACAAACTCTGGCCCTAACATTTTGTGTGAATGAATGTCAATCATTACTTAAAGCATGCAAACAGCTAACCTGCTTATAAGATTTATTATTGTCAGGTTGGACAATTACAGTAGAGTCAAGTTTGTATTTTAATAATGAAGTACCAAAGCTCTTGCCAAAAAAAGTGGAAAAAAAGAATTAAGTCAAAATTAATCTGATCCAGATGGGCTACACCAGGTCTTACCCAGCATGGCACTGGTTTGATAAGAGACCTCAGTGTTCTGCCCAAAACCTGGAAAGGCTTCCCCCCTCGCCTGAGGAAATGGCACGCTTTAGAATCCAACTGCAAGAAGATGCAATGGATTTTTAAATTACACAAATTAAAAATTAATTAGCTCCTTGGGTTTTCTGTTGTGTGATTGGTTTCGTGCTTGGGCAATTAACTGTCAGCAGGGTGGTGACCAGCAGAAATCGCCTCTGCTGCAGCTGTGGAATGGCAAGGGTGGGCAACAATACCCAAGCAGCTGGTGGCAAGAGGCTCCAGCACAGCTTAAAGGTGAGAATATCCTCTCTGACTTGGTAATTTGTAGAAGAAAACCAGTGAGACCTTCTGCTGAAGTAACTGAACTGTGTAGGCCACAACACACTTCAGTATAATTTCAAGTATTAAATGCTAAATTAAGGAACATTCACCTGCCTGCCCCAAAAATCAAAACAAATCAAATAAAAAGTGATAACATACCATGTTCTGTACTCTTTTCCCCTCTCAAACAAGTATAAGAGAAACACAGAAACAGCTTTACCCTTCAGACACTGGCCACTGGGAATCACAGCTTTTGAAATAAAACAAATAAAGTTTTCTTTATTTTACTGCTTCTCTAGCACAGACATCCACAAACGTGTCTGATCTTAAGGTGCTGCTAAATGCTGTCTGGGTCCTTCGCCTGGTCTCACAGACGTGGTGTTTTTGCCTGCACCTGTGCTCGGTATCAGCCTTCCCAACTGCTGTTGTCCCACTGCTCACATCCCAAAGAGCCTGAATCCAGAGATCCAGCATCTGGGTTATTCTGCTCCCACATTTGTTTTGTCCTTTGTGGTAGGACAGCATGGCTTGAGCCTGCCAGAAGCAGAGAAATGGTCCAGCTCTGTCCCAGATTAAGTCTCTCTCGCACCTCAGTGTCTAATGAAGCAGCTCTTACTTTCTCCTCTCCCTTCTGTCCTTGCTGGAATGTTTCTCTTAGGGGTAGCAAGTCTCTTTTCCCATTTTCACACCCCGATCTCACTGCCCTAACTCTTATAAAAAGACCAACACAGGAGCTGGGACCCCCATACATTGACAAGGCAACTCAACTGTGCTGCACTTTTTTTTGGGCCAGAGGATAGGGGAAAATGGTATATAAAAGCTGGAAATTCCTTGCCATGTTAACACCAATGAAAATTTATCTTCTAAGACTCCAGTAAACAGATAAATGATGTCCCTGACTAAACAACTTCTGTCTGCCTTTTTTTTGTATAGTGCCTCATACCTTGCCATCATTTTCTTGCTCTGCTGCCAGTCTCAGTGTTCAGGGTCACAAGTAAATGATACACATCTACTTTCTGTGTAAATCAGCAAGGAAATATTTACTCTGCAGGAGAACCAGTGGATTTGCTTGTGGTGTCAGGGGAGGCCCTTTGGTGAGCAGTAGGAGGCTCCTGGGCACCTGCAGACAGCTCGCCAGGCTGGACCAGCTCCTTGGTATTAAAGTGGCTGGCAGCAAGCCTTTCACTGTGTCAGAGTTTGTGCCTCCCGTGGGTGGTTTCCCTTCACTGGAAGTGGGGGGGAAGAGGGAATGAAAACAGAAAGGTATCACCAGTGTATACCCAGTGTTCTGACATGCTAGTTAAGTTCTAAATTATGTTTCTAGTTACTCGGCATGATTTATTGAGACAGTGTCTCAAGGTCATAAAGCACCACAAAGTGACACAACTTGCTTGCCAGCTGGAATCTCTGCCACTGAAATGCTCCCTTTCTCTCCTGCTCTGTCATACTTCTCGGGCCTCCTCCCACGCTATCCAGCATCTCTGTGGTTGGATGGAGTCAAACACCCTTGGGGGCTAATTTGATATAGCTCTGAGCCAAGGCTGCAAAGGGAAAGGTTTGGGGGCAACAAAGCTGGGTTGAAGGGTTAAGTTCCAGGGCATTTGTAAAACAGATCTGCCAAAGGAGTAGTCAAAAAAATACAGTCCCATTGCTGACTCTGGTAAAGAAACAAGAAACCCAGAAAACTATCACATTGGAGTAAAAAGGGGAGAAAAATGCTCCTGCTGTAATGCCTCTCATGCAGGCAGTTCAAGCAGTAGGACACAGCCTATCTGGGTGGGTGAGAGAACAGACCTGCAAGCCACTGACCTTGTCCTGCACCCCCTTACAATAAGCAAGAGGATGATGAAGGCCCTACCCAGTGTCATTTGGTCCCAAAGAGCTACAAGGGAAGACTCACTGATCTTAAGTGTACAGCAGGGCTTTGCACTCAGTGAGTGCATAATGATGTGTCACTGCACTGCCAATTAAAAGTGCTAACACTCCTGGGGCCTTTGGGAAGGAACATGTGCCCTTCCTGTGGCAAAACAATGCAATGTGACAATGAAGAGACTGTGGAATCCAACCCTGATGCGTTTTAAAGCTTCTATAAATAATTAAGGGAGCTCATTAATTAATAAAAAGAGAGTGAAATTGCAAAAACAGGAGGAGAGGGGCAATGAATACCCACAGGGGGATAAGAAATATGTCCTACACTGCAGCTTACACAGACTGAAGTCTTTTAGACTTAAAGTGGCTTTGTGGTTTGAAATAGAGAAACAAATCTTAGCTGGAAGAAAAATCTTCTGGGAATAACAAAGCTACTTCTTAAATCCAAGTTACACTTGGGAAGATTTTTCAAGATTTACACACTCAAGTGAGAACAACATGGGATATATACAGATGTGTCTGTGTATTTCTCAAATTCATGAGGGAAAAAAAGGATCTAGCTGGTGCCTGAGGTTGGCTTGCACCAATAAGTCTTTGGGGAAGAGATAAAACACAGCAATGCAGAGAAAAACATCTTCCACTAATTAGATCATTATTAGTCTCCTCTGTCTCAAATGTGGGCAGCTTTGAAACCCTAGCTGCTATCAAAGAAAAGATTTACAGAAGTTCCACAAAGACAGAAAGAAACAATAAAGTCTGGTAATATCCCAGTGGGTTACGAATTGGTAGAGTACGCTGACTGCAAGTTACTAATTACAGCAGCTTTGAAATCAGAAGCTTAAATCTGTGCTAAACAGCAACGCAGCGCTTTGGGCCACAGGTTCAAGCTCAAAGGAATGTGCCAAGAACACACCCCGGTACAGACAAGTCATTCCAAAAGGAAACCAGGAAATTGCAGGTGCAGCTGAATGCTTGTGAGCAGACAATTACCCAGTGGGTGATTGCAACTGCATATTTCATATGCGCAATTACCTTTTTGCACCCCTGCCTGTGTATTTTTGGATTTGATTTCACTGCCAATCTTTAAGAATATGACCTTGGTATCTGAAAATACCAAACTTGCCCAAACTGCTGATCTGAATGTCTAGTAGGCATTAAGGTTTTAAGCAGGTGAAAGGGTTGTTTTATCTTATATTACTGACACACTGCCTGACGTGAAATTGGTACTTTGCTGCTTATGACTTCTCATCTCTGGAATATTTCCCTGGGAAGTTCTGGCATGCTGCTGGTGAGCTGTGTAGCACGAGTGAAGGGAGAGGAGATGTATGTCTACAATGTAGAGAAAAGGTTTCAATGAGGTTGAGGCCTGTGATCTTGCCAAATCAAGGAAATGGAAGGTAATAGAGGTGCCTGTGCTAAAGGCCTGTCTTTTGCTGTCAAGCAGCCTGACATTTTCTCTGGTTTCAAATACTTATAATCTGTTGTGAAATATCCTTTGGATTTTGCTGTCAGCAGCTCTGTAGAGATGTGGGGTCTGTGACTGGGCGGGCAAGAGGAGGAGGGAGGAGACTATTGACCCCCTGCTGTCGGCCCTGCAGGGCCTGCCCAGGGCTCCAGGGTCTGGCACACAGACCCCACGGGAAAGCAGCACCCTTAGCTTTTCATCACTGCTAAGAAATTCTCCTGCATGAAACAAGCACAATGTGTGTTTCAAGTAGAATGCGTTTAAGCAGAGGAAAAAGCAATATCCTAAATAAAACTTTTAGATACTTCTTTAGGGCCCACCTAGCTCTACACTATGATAGACATCAGCAGCATCCAGCAAGCTACATGCAAGGACTAAAGGAGTTTTTCCAGTGCAGGGCCAGCCCAACCCTTACTGCTAAATTTTCCTTCCCTAGTGTAAAAGACTCAAAGCTAGGACAACTTTCAAATCTGCTACACTGCCAGGTTCTAGTACTCTAACTTCACTGTACTGCCATTCCAGGCTCCCAGAAAATGGTATAATTCTGAAATATATGTCTGATGTAACATCTGTAACTAAAACATTGGAGGAAGGAGTTGGTGCTCCTTTGTACTGTTAGCAGTCTGAGGTGCCTTCCAAGAAAGAGCAAAAGAAGAGAATAGGACGTGAGGAAATCATGCTAAAGAATTATATTAGTTTCAGAAAAGTTACACAGTTGTTCATTACTGCTCCACAGTAGTTTTAAATGGCTGCATAAATGTAAAAATTGATGGACAAAATGAAGGAAAAAAGATATTTCCACCTGGTAGGAGAAAAAACCTCTGTCCAAAGCTGCAGTGATTTATTAATATAAGTAATCAATAGCAATAGGTCTGTATTAGTTTTACATCTAAATTAAACTTTCAGGTCTCAACGTAGTCACTAAATAATATAATAGATTTACATATTTTAATTATATTTTATGGATTCTGAACATAATGTAATTAAAAGGGTTTTTCAGGGAAGATGATTAATGAGCAGGGCAGCCAGACATTCTGTTCAGCCTTTGTGGGTGAAGGTGTTCAATGTGGTGTGAGCTCAACCCCCGACCTGAGCAGCAGTAGATTCACCTCCGCATACAACCCTGTGCACTGAAAGGAGGCACTGAAATGAGGAACCAGAGGCCATCATGGACCAGGAACACATCTTAGGAAAGTATAGTTCAGTTGTGGAGCAGGACTGTGTGAAACACAGAGAAGATATTTCAGGTCTTGTCAAGGACATATCAAGGTGATATTCCTTAGAACAGACAACAGTCCTTCACACATTCAGCTGTGTTATGTGTTTGACAGTAGGGAAACTGAGTCCTGGCAAAGGAAGAATGAACTTGACCCAGGGGTCAGAGCAGGCAGGGACAGAGCCAAGGTGAGGGACAGGGCTTCCTACTTCCACCCTCCTAATCCAGCCACCAGGCTGAACGAATAATTTGACAAAAGTCTAGTGTACCCATAACTGCTTTTCCAATCATATCAGACCAGCTCATAAAAGATCCTAAATCTTTCAGCGAACCTTGCATTTCTCTTGAACAATCACAGCTGTAGCACCACATTCAAGTTACATTCAATGATATTTCCACATTCAAGTTTTATCTATCAGTAAAATGCAGCTCCCTTGAACCAAGGTCAACACCTACTGAATCACATGCCCAAGAGCTTCAGCAGCCAAAGCAACTGCTGAAGATATAAGTAAAGAAAATTTGAAACAAAAGCTCAAATGGAAACACAGGGGAAAGGAGGTCAGCATTGCCAGGTCTCTTAACTCCACTGAAGGGCTTTGATACCTCATGTTTCCTCTACAGCTTCAGCTATTTGGTCTTGCATACAGAGAAATAAAGTTTCTAGTTCTCATGACTGTGAAGGAAAAGACCTCGAAATTCCTACTTAAAGGAGATCAAGGAGGTTCTAGTCTTAGTTGAAGCCTCCTGGTGCTACTGAGGTATAAAACACTGCTACAGCACATAACAACAAAGAACAAGCCGTCACTTCCCTGTGATCTGTTGGTTCCTAGCATCTGAAAGCCTCTGTGTATTGATTTAATAGTCAATCCTCAATTACTCTCCAGCTTTCTTTTCTCCTTATATAAAAATATTCTCTAGCATCTACACCAGTAATTTGTCAACAGATTTCTGTAAAGAGCCAGAAGATCCACAGTGTGGCATGTTTTGCAGTTTTAAGATCCCTTCACTGATTTAGGGAAATAATTCATTGTTACCTCTTCCTTTCTACTTCATTTCAAACAACTGTGCTCTCTGTGCCCCTCACTGCTGTAAATTGCACCCTCCTCCTGCCTGGGTTTACACTCTCCCAGCAGTTCCCACAGGAGCTGGCTCAAGCACGGCTGCAGAGACGGCTACTTCTTGCAGAGAAAAAACTTTGGGTCATGAGTAGTTTGGCTTTTACACCATGGGACAGAGAGACCAGGCAGCCAAAGCATTTACTGTCCCTGGAAGTGTTTAAGGCCAAGTTGGACGGGCCTTGGAACTACCTGGTCTAGTGGAAGGTGTCCCTGTCCACGGCAGGGGGTGGAACAAGGTCCCTCCCAACCCAGGCTGTTCTATGATTCTGTGGTTCTATGATCAGTCTGACAACCATGCTCGGGAGACCTGGTGAGGAGAGGGCAACATTCCCTCAGCATTCTTCCCCTCTGGATCTCCACTTACATATTCAGGGTTTATTCAGAGCATTTACTGTTTTTTACAAGACAGATCCCAGAAATTCTCCTCTTTTGGATGCAGTCTGGATTTCCTCACTAGCCATCATTTTCAGTGACCTCCGTGTATTTTTTTTCCACTGCATTTTTTCCTTACTGTGAACTTTTAAGACTTCTGACATGCAGGTAGGAGACAACTGTGGCTTGGCCTGGCACAGGGGCAGAGACCAGCAGTAAAAACCCACCTGGTATTTCTATTTACATCTGAGCCTACTTCAGAGTCTGGAATTTGACTCAGTTTTCTGGTGCAGGCAGGTCCAATGAGACTTTCAGGGTGTTGTTTTAACAACCTCTGCTGGTTTGGGCTGGGATAGAGTTAATTTTCTTCCCGGTAGCTGGTATGGGACCATGTTATGATTTCTGCTGGAAATAGTGTTGATAAATCAGGGATGTTTTCATTATCTCTGAGCAGTGTTTGCACAGAGCCAAGGCATTTTCTGCTCCTTGCCCCACCAGCAAGGAGCCTGGGTTTGCACAAGGGGTTGGGGTGATATATCTGGGCCTGCTGACCCCAACTGACCCCAGGGATATCCCAGACCAGGTGCTGTCATGGTCAGGAAATACTGTTTTGGGATTAGCAACCAGTGATTTAATTACTCTCTGTTATCTTCTACCCTCCTAAACTCTATCACATAACTAATTTATTTTCATCTTTAAATAAGTCCTTGTTATTGGTCCCAATAACACTTTCCCTGAATAGGCACACAGATGACAACTCAGTTTCACTGATTTTCCCAAAAAGAAGGACTTCAAATGAAGTATAAAATATAACTAAACAATAAGGGCAGGAATTCCCCCCAAAAATCAGCCTGTGATGGCTCAAACAGATATCCATTATGAGAAATCCTCTAAGGGTGCACTTTCTCAGAAAGCAACACAAAATCTCTACAGATTTACGTAGTGCTTGTGTTCCAGCAACATCACTTTTACACAATTTCCAGTACAAGAGAAAACATTAGTGCCTTCTAACACACACATTAGTTAATGAAGGTCAGTCTCAGGGTTAAAGCTGTATCCACAAGAGATCAGTCTGGCCTAAACAGATGAGACTGGGTCAGCCTTGACCTCTGGACAAGGTCTTACCTCTTCTTGCTCAGCTCTACCTTCAAATCGTAAATCAAATTTCATTATGTTCTCTGAAGAACCCAAATGCATCACTTTCCCATTATTGTCCATACTGTTACCATCAGGAACTTGTCCCCAGAGTCTCATCTTGCTGATGATGTCCCTGCTTCCTTCAACCCTGGTTCCAGTTCCAGCTCTCCCTGATGTTTCTGCATTTGCTTGGTAAACACACCATATTCTGTATAATGTAAAACATGAGCATCTCATACACTGATAAAATTACTTCTGTGCTTACACAGCTACTTAATTCCATTTTGCCATTGATTTGTCATTTTAAAGTTAAATAATAACATGGATTGCAGCCAGGATACTGAGTGCTGCTTTCTCCCCCTCCAGTTTTTGATTTATGTGTTTGTTTATTTGCTGATGTATTTAAGTACTCCCTATTGCATTTCACACATAATCTGGTAAATCCTGGGGATTTACTTTCACAACTGATTAGAAAAGTCAATGTTTTACAGACAGGATTAAAATGGAAAATATCAAAGAGCCTTGATGGAATCTACTTATGACAAACAGTATCTCCAATAGGCTCTCAAGCCCTTAAACACCCTTGTTGTGTGTTGTCAAACACTGTGAAGACATAACCATTCCCTGCTACAGGTATTATGTCAATTAAAGACATATACTTGCTCATTTGTCCATTGTGGGAGTGCCTTGTGGGCTTTTCATTTAATCAGCACATGGGAAAAGATGTTTTCTATTTCCTGGTAGTTTTCTTCTCTTCTAGATCAAATCAGACAGGCTGGGAAGCAATGCTAAGGCAAGCAGTGCATTTCCAATATTGTCATTTCAGTAATCTAAATTTAAAAATTCTAAAAATGTCGACGTGACATTTTGTTTTTTCTTTTTCTGCTTTACCTCCAAACCATGTACTACTTCTTCAGTGTTATTTATTTTTAAATCCGTGTTTAGAATTTTATTAATGCTTTATGGCAGGACAAATTGCTTTTCAGCTTTCTGATTCTCTGTCAAATGGTGAACCTGGCTTCCTTTTGATCCACTCTCACAACCAAAACCATCCAAACCAAATCAGTTATTCACACACAGCTCACTCCACAGTGGAATAATTTTCCAGATCATGAAATTTCAGTGCAGAGTGATAAAAAGATTAGGCTGGTGTCAGAGAGCAGATTACAGGGCAGCCTGCAGAAAAGAATTAGATCTACTCCTAATCCCATTCTCCTGGGCTCAGGCCCTCTTGCTGGCTTTCCCTGGTGCTGCTAGATGGTGACATTCAATTCTGTTGCACGGTGCTATCAGTGGTTTGAATTCATAACAGGGGCTTTTTTTCACTGTCCTTGGTGAATTTAATGCCAAAATACGGAGGCAGGAAAGGAAAGAGGTTGTGTACTGGGGCAAAGAAATTCCTAAAGAGAGCAAGGCATCCCTGCATTATTAGCTGGCCACTGGAATTTGTAGAAAGACAGTCAATATTGATTCACCTTGCCTGCTACAGAAAGGTCAAGTGAACAGACATGATAAGGTGATGGGAAAGCAGTTTGTGCCTCTGGTGCTAAAAAGTCACATAAAGCCAGAGACAGACCATGCACAAAGACCCACCCAAGTCTAAGGCACTGGAAAACACCCCAATTAAGTGAAAATAACCATCCCCATTAAGTGGCAGCCATCATTGCTTAATTGCTTCCCAAGGAGGTATCCTGATTGAGAGCAGATGAAGTTTAGTGTTACTTAGGCAGTAGGTTGTTGCTCAGGTATGAAGGAAAGGGAAGAAAAGGAAAACCAGAAATAGAAGACTATGGCATTTCAGTCTAAAGCTGGAGGTGTTCATTTTTGCAAGATAAAACCAGAAAAGGGCTGGGGATTCACTGAATTGGAGTGTCTTTCTCTCCTTGTCGATAAGGTCAGGGTCTGAAACATCCTTTTTTATTCCACTTGTTTGCTTCCAAGTGGGGAAGGAGCAGGAGCTGAGTCCACTTGCTGCAGCTGGGCACTTAACCTGGCCCAGGCTGGACTGCAACCCCCTCAGCCATGCTCTGGCTCTGTTCATTCTGCAGACTTCAGAGCAGCTCAAAACCACATTTTACTCAGGTAGAATCAGGCTCCTTGTGCTCACTCTAAATCCCCTGGCCTCAGTGAAGACTGTGGCTTCGTCAAGATAATGTGACCACTTTATTTTTTTCCCCCTAACCCTGCAATTCCTCTTTCTTTGGAAGAGTTTTGACCTTTAAATGAAGATGTATGCCAAGAAAAATCCAGAGCTTGTTATCAAGACAATCTGTGGCACAGGTGGTAATGTCCTCCTGAGGTGATAAATCAGATCTATCAGTGTCTAGATACTAAGGCCTTTTTTATCCTTGCAAACTCAGGGCTTTCCAAATCTTTAAGCCTGATCAGAGATAGAGAACTACAAGAGCTTACTTAAATCTCAGCAAGCAGAAAAGAGGGTGAGGGGGAGAGTGCTCACATAAAATAAAGACCACTTTTTAAAGATAAAACATAACTTCAGGTACAATGAAAGCCTTTAGAGAACAGAAGAGATCTTTGTCAGGAATGTATCTCATTTAGTCCCATTGTTTCACTGCATGCGTTCCAGAAAGCCAGCCATTTATCTTGCCTTATTTTTCCTAGGTTTTTTTTTCCTTCCCTTCCTGATGCCAGTTTCCATTTCATTAGGAAATGAATCACTGATGAGGTGCTAGTCCTGTCTCCCTGCAAGCAGACCTCAAACACAGGGGAGTCAGGAAAAAGAAAATATACAGTCTTATGACTTGAAACCTGAATGCTTTTACAAGTGCAGTTTTATTTCTGTTGTGCTGTGCTATGGATAGCTGTTGTTTAGTGTTTATGACACGAAGGCTAAAAATTCCCTGTCAGAATACCTGTGGTTAGATACCTAACATATGTGTTGAGGCCTCAAAGGGAGAAATTTTCAAAGAGAAATGCAAAGGGCAGAAGAATTCCTGAATTTCCACACAATTTCCCTTGTGGGCACTGTGAGCTAAACCTTCCTGGTTCACAGCACATTGCTGGAATGCCCGTACCCGCGTCCCTGAAAGCCTCAGAGGGATCTCTCATTTTCACAGTTGGTGTACTGCACACACATTTCTTTGTGGAGTTATGTGCCCAGACAAGGAGACAATCACATTCCTGTAGCTTGAGTACCCCTGTAATGGGGCATAATGATGTTGTGGGCTTTGCACAGGGAAACAAACTCCCAGACAAGCCATGTCAGCTTGAGCTTGACCTTTCATCCAACAGTGATGCAGATCGGGATGTTTTCTATGCAACAGGGCTGCACACCCAGCACACACGAGTTGTCACATATGGGACAGTCTGCACCCAAATATCCCTAATCTGGTGATCGCTGAAAAGTAAAGTCCTGACTCACATAGCAGTTCATTTTGGCTACTTCAGTGAGAGAGGAAGGGAGGGGATATTGCTTTTCTATCCCCTGCATGAACTCATCCACCACTCAGACTGTATTGGTCTGACACACAGACTAAGCTGTTGCCAGAAATACCCATCTTGGAGCCTGAAAATGTGTTTTTTCCAGCAACATCAGTCTAACAAAATACACTTCTCCCAACCACCCCATTGTCTTTCATATCCTCTGACAATAGTCCTACATGACTATCATGATGCTGTGCGAGTCTTCACAGCTCCCAGCTACATTTTTTTTACATTTCAGTTGGATAAGCACAAAAGAAAACAAACACATTTAGCATTTGCAGAATCTCGTCCCTCAGCTATATAAAGATTTATAATGCACTCATTTATTTTATGTAGCTTCTAAGTGACTAACCTAATGTGTCCTCCATTTAGAGGACCCATAACATTTTCCAAAATGTATTGGATAGATCCACTTGTGATTTGTGCAGGAGTGGGAAACACCACTTTCACTCACACCATCAAAACATTTTGGGAATTGTTGTTCTGGGATTTTGATCAAATCCCTGCACAGATACAATTCTCACAAAGGCTTATTTTGAAGACCCAGATTTACTAACCAGCAACCTGATTTTTGGAAGAGCCAAAGATCTCTTTGGAAGGCTCTCTTTGGAAGAGCCTTCAGAATCTCCCCCGTTTTTTCCACCAACAATGCACGTACATGATTTCTATTCATTCCAGAATGAATGGCAGACAGAGAATATGATGCTTAACTCCACCTGTTCCTATTAATTGCTTACAATCTTAACAGAGAATACATAAAGAGATGGAGAACACCAAGAACCCGATAACTGTGCTCACAGACTGATCATCTCATGTGCTTGCAGTCAAAGATATGAGTTGAGGGATGACAACATCAGCACTCAAGAGCTTGCTTAGGAACATGCAGCTTGGCAGAATGAGCAAAGGACAGCCTGAGAGGCAGACTAGCAATGGTGGACTTGTTGTAAGCCTTTGGCCAAATTGCTTCATTTCTCCCAGGTGCCTCCTGTCAGATTTGGATCATCACCCCTAGGATGGAGCCTTCTTCACATGACATAGGGAAAAAGCCTAAGGTCACGATGCAGTGATTCCCTTTACCCCACCAAGTCATTCTTAAAACTAAACACTTTCCCATCTTCTACTTCTCCTGTAAAGTGCCTCAGCTTTGTAAATTGTGTTTCTTTCTTGCTAGTTCTGTGGTGAATTGGTTTGTGCCTCAAACATACTCATACCTTAGTAAACCTCTTGTATTGATTTTAATTTTGTAGTATTTCTCAGTACTCTCTGTCTCTTTTCTTTTTCCTGGTGGTCCTTGTTTTCAGTTCTTATTAAAGAATTTCCAGGTCAGGGACTGGCCATTTTCTGTCCTTTGTTGTGATGGGTTTTTTTCCCCCTCCGTAATTTCTATTCTTCTGCATTTGCATAACGCCCAGTGAAGAGAGTTTTCAGTAATGGGTTTGGATGTTTTTTGTCTCTGACAGTTTTGTTTCACCTGTTTCTGTTTTCCCTCCTTTATGCCAAAGCAAAGGAGGAAACCTCTAATGGGCTGTGCCTCAGCCCATTAAGTGAAGAACTTTTCCATGCAGTAATTGTTGTTGCCTAAGCTATACCCAAGCGCAGCAAATCGTTGTTATTTCTGTATGCTCTGCAACTCAGAGAAAGAAGCTCTAGTCATAGTTAGACAGTTTATGAATTGATAGAAAAATCCCAGGTTGTGCACAGATAATTTATAATCTAGCCAGTCCAGTGTTTGTAGAGGGTTTTGCCCATTAAACATCTCATAAATCATTGACTTCCTTTAAAAAGATAACAATAATTTCAAAGAGTTAAGTGGGATTGGTCTGTATCATTATGTTCTCCCTCTAGGGTAGGGAGTTGAAAGTTTTAATTTTCTTTCATCAATCTAAGTCATCACCCACAGCTGGAGTGTGATGTTTGACTTCCACTGCTGCAAATCATAGTAAGAGAGACTTGAGCACCCTCCACAGACGTCTTAAGTGGTGTTACTGCACTTGTTCAGGAAGTTGTGCCATAAGGTAACTGCCTGTGAGCAGAGTATTGTGACCCTGAACCAAGCCCACTGTGGGACCAAAGTCACCAGCAGCAGAGCCTGCTGTCTGTCTTCTTGTCATGAGTTCCCAAGTAAAGAGAAAGGAGCAGGAAGATGTCACTTTTGTGATCAGACCTCCCAAACAGGTCTGTGTGTACAGGCATTATACTGCACAGCAGTAATGACTTCAGCATGGGTCTGGTATCATTAAATTCACTGCACATGATGTGCAGTTGATTTGTGCAGGGAACAGGTTTCAACACATTTGGCAGCCCAAGCTACCCCTTCAGACTAGCTCACTGACATTCCAGAGCTGAAATAATTGTTCTATATCCTTCAAATCTAGGCAGACAAAGAAAGAATACCCCCCTAAACTCAACTGTAAATACTGAGGGTGGGAGGGATCCTCCTCTGTGACAACTGCTAAAGCTGCGCTGCCCCTCCTGCTGTGTGACATGTCTGTGGGGTGTGTAGCTGTCCAGGACTGCATCAGAATCCCACTTTCTCTTTGTTCTTTCCATTGGCTCTGGGGCACAGTGTGTTTTTTCTGCTACCTTTGTATAAGAGAGGATGCTGCAGTCTCACCTGAAGTTCATGACTGGTGCCCTCATGTGCCACCATTCCAACCACAACAACCACAACAGAAACAAACTCAGCCATGAGCTAAACGTTTTCCTTTCAATTAATCTAGTGAGTTTTCTTTTTGCAAAAACTGTACATCCATGTAATATTTTCTTCAAGTATACTATTTATTTAAATGAATTAGCTGAATAATTTATATGACTAATTTTCACCATGTGCATTGATTCTTTATTATTTTTTATTGTAGTCAGCTTGTTTATAGCCAGTTGTAATCATTCTTTGTAGTACTATGAAGACCATGGGATCTTTCTGATAGTAGCTGTGCAGAAAATGACATACTGAATGTCCCCTATACCCAAAACCTCATTGAAGAAATACAACAAAAATAGTGAGACAAGCAGAATGCAGTAAACAGGGAAGCTCATAAGGCACAAGTGGGAACAAACGTATTATAGAGCCACCACAGACCCTTGCTGGGTCATGACTTACCTGGAGTTCCTGAGTGTTTTAGAGGAATTCTGGCAGGAAGAAGTTCAGCACAGTCACACATGTGGGATGCTCCAAGCCTGAGTATGTCAGCTTTGTGCTTCCTCACAGTGTGTTTCACATCTTCAACCTGGAAAAGAAGATGCCACATTCATATACAAAAGGACACAGCAACTGAAAGCACCTAATGTTAGAAACCTATTTAGTAACAAATTGACATTCTGCCAACAGCTTGTTGCTGGCACATTGTACCAGCTATGCCAAGAGCCACTTCTGCAGGTAAAAGGAAAATTGGCACCAAATTTATTGCTTTCTTAATCCTTCTAGTGCCACTGCCAACAAAGACAGTCCTGCTTTTACTACCAGATTTAGTGAGGCCTTCCAAAACAACTTATTTCCCATGTGCCACAGAAGGCAACTGTGGAGTGCCAGAGTGCAGGTGAGTGCAAGCAATGAACAAATCAGTCAGGGCCAGAGCACCTTTCCTGGGCTCAAAATAAGATCCACTAGTTCTGGATCCTTGGAGATGCTGGACTCAGTGGCAACTGTGCCTGCGAATGCCAATAAAGATATGACAAAAGGAGACTTGAGCACTGCAGAATCACAACCACGCACCAGTTCCTTGCAGAGATGCAGGACTTGGAGGAAGGACCAAACTGCGATGGCCTAATCTTCCCCAGCTACTGCCTAGTTAAAATTCTCAGCACCCTATTAAAAATTCAGTTATAGTTCAATAGGAATATCACAGACTATTTAAATAAAATGTATTTTAATAAAAGGAAATTCAATCCATAGAAGAGATTTTAGAAGGTATGGGTATACTTCTCAGGAGGGGATTTCTACCCTTACAAACTGATGATCTGTGCTCTCTAAAGTATAATACCAGCATGTAATGTTTTAAAAGAGTACATTATATTTAGTTGCTTACCTAGTTGTCCGCATAAATTAAACTGAAGCCCTCAGCAGTACTTCCTTTTGTTCTTTCCTCTCTAATTAAACTGTGGTACTAATTATCTTATGGGCAGAAACAGTCTATAGATCACTGCTGCTTCAAAACTTAGCCACTACTCCTCCTACTCTCTCGCATCTTATGAATATTTTCATGCAGTGAAAAAAAAAAAACCAAAATGCAACAAAGAAAGCAAAATTCTTCCCAAGTCTTCCTCTCTACAACTTCCCTACCTCCCCGTTTCTCACCTTCTTGCAAACCACTACCTATTCCCAAAGTTTGATTCATGCTTATCTTTGAACTACAGCACTTCTCTAGGCTATAAATGGTACCTGTGCTCTAGAAAGCATGACTGTTTCCTGATCCCTCATTCCCATTTTCATAATTGTTAGGATCTTTTCCTGTAGCCTTTATGTGGACAAGTAGTTTACCTCTAGTGTAATCTCATTTGGAGAAATTTAACAGCAGGTGTCAATAGAGTAACCATAAATTTTTTCATGTGAGAAAATGATTGCAAAATTGGATCATCATACAGCACATCTCAGCAAAAATACCAGTTGAGATTTTTTTAAGTATAAATGATGTTTCTAATACTAAATCATACAGTATTAACTTACTGCTGACGGCACAAATGTATGCTCACCTTACAAAATCTACTACATTAAGACCCTCTAAAGAGAGGCAAAAAGGGATCTAAACAAATTTTTCAATTCATCAACTCACCATGGAGTCAGCTTCAAGCATTGATTAACAGAACCCTTGCTATTGTAGCTGCACCCATAAGTAGCTTAATAAGTCATAAAATATTCTGCTCAGGGTTTTTAGTTTAGCACTTTTTTATTGGTTTTTTTAAGAAGAAAATACAACAACATCTAAAGCATAATGCTTTAATTTTGCACAGGCCCATCAAAAGTAACCTTCATTCATTTTTCACGTCACCAAGCCACGTGATCTTTAAACAGTTATTCTGCAAGAAAATTACATATCTAGCAAAAAGTTTTGAGAGAACGATTCCGTAGAGAGTACCCAGGTTGTGTTGTGCATTGCATCCAGTCAAACACATCTAATGGAAAACTGCTGACATCTTTGAACAACCATGGTGAGCAGGACAGTCTTTTTGTGGTCATGGGATATTTGGTGTATGTGCATAGGATGCAGTTGGGCTTTTATGAGCTTCATGAGAAATCAAATTAGCCAAGCAACTTCACCAAGGTTGTCCACCTCTGTGGCAACCACAGCTGGAGCCTCTCTGTACTCTCCAGACATTGCATTTCATTCCCTCTGGAGCCCTGTGTTGCAGGGAAAAGCCATCAGAGCTGTCACCCTCCCCAGGCCTCCTCGCTTGTTCCCCATTCCAGACTCACTACATCATCTTCTCACCACCAGCTCTCTCTCTCCCCCGGCAGTCAGATCCCCCTACTCTCAACCTCTGTGTTGAGCACAAGGTTTCCTCTCTGCCCTGTCAAGACCAGCCTCCTCAGAGCTCAGTCTCCCAAAGAGGTGCAGGGGAAGGGCTGTGTGTTTTCCCCAGCTTGAATCAAAATGTTCGCGTGCTTCTCTTTGCTTGATTTCTGCTTGCAAGGACAAACTACTCCATTCACCTCAAAGCCATTAACTGCTTCCAACATCCCTCACAGCATGAGCTTGTAGTGTTTCTACCTCCATTTGTCATGGTGCCCACGCTACGTGGCTCTGAAGTCATTACACAGGGCAAGAGAGGCAGCTTCCTAGAGCACAGGACTAATTAATGGGTAACCAGGTTATTTTTGTTCTGTTTTATCTCACTTCGTTTTTAAATGTCTTGCCTAGAGCAAGAGGCACTGTCACCAGCACTGGGAAGACCCATCACCACATAGGGATCTTTTCCGTAAGCCAGAGCATAAGGCAAGTTTCAGATATGCTTATAACATCCAGAACAAAACTGTCTTCCCTCTGTCCAACAGTGACCCCTTTGTGACATTGCTCAGTAACAAGAACAGGCTTTGGGGGGAGGTGGATTGTAATCATTAAATTGTAAATCCCTTTAAATGCAGAGATCAAAGGGAAAGTTTCAATCCTATGACACATAATTAAAAATGCAGATGTGAATGGCTTTGATTCATGAATGCTTATGTACTTTTAAATTGTTGCCAAGGAGATCAGGGCATGAGAAAATTAAAAACCATTGCGCTTCAAAAGGATAAATGATTTTCACAGCTTTCTAACATTATTTCCTGTTGCGCAGATTTTTGTGTGTTTTAACATTTTCCCCACCCTGCCTGGGTAGATTAGTTCTGAAAAATGTTTTCTAGAAAATTTTCAGAACTCAATGAGATTAAAAGGAGATTAGTGAACTTGTTGGTTGGAGAGTTCCCACTGGTATGTAATGACAAACACTCAGGGCAGTTAAAGAGGAAACCCACCACAAACATTTTACTCTTTTACTTGTACTTTAATTTAAAGACCTGTGAACTTTCAATTCATTATTCTTTTTTCCAATTGAGCCAGTGCAGTACAATATGGTACAGGCCATAAGCCAAATCTCCCTGAAGTTAAAGGAAATATTCCCAGGGCTGTAGTGGTTTCAATCTGTTTGTTTAACATTTCTCACTTGTAAAAGTCAAAGCACTTAACTGAAAGGAAAAGGCTGCTTCCTATTTCACAACTGAAAATAGAGACACAAAGTGGAAATGATTCTTAACCATTGTATCATGGATGCCAGAGTAAGTCTAGTGCTGGCCACAGCAAATACTCCTACTTCTGATCCACGTTGTCTCAGATTTGTCCTGCTTCAATATGTCAATCTAACATTACCAACTTGCACCTGAGACATCTCTGAAGTGCTTTAAAATCACCTCAATCTTACCAGAGACGGTTAATTTCTTAGACAGAAACATGTTGTTGAAATGCACCTGTGAGTTGATGGCTGCAGTAAACTCATGGGCAGCAGTTTCATCCCTGGACTGAAAGTACATGTGAAAACAACACTAAACTCCTTAGTGCTGAACTCACTTTGCTTCTTAGCCACTGGCAACGTGGAGGGTGGGGATGATCAGGTGGGATTGCTGCCCCCTCCTCTCCCTGTCCATCTGATGGAACACAGGATGATTTATCTGTAACTTCAGATGTCTCCGTATCGTGGAGGTGATTTTGGTTTACATGTATAAAGTTACATAGGATGAATCCCACTCTCCAAAAGGTGTATATTTGGTTTGAAGGTACAGATCCATTCCAGATCTGTACAGAGCCACAGCAGCTCTAAATATACCATTCTGTTCCCATGCTTTGGAATTTTGGGACTCCACTTTCAATAAAACAAGGTTCAGCTGGAATGTGCCTGCATGAGGCTGACTCACTCCTCACTCTATTCTGGCACTGTTCAGCTGCCAGCCAAGCCAACCTTCACAAAATTTCCTCTGAGGGGGAAAAGCCAGAGACAAGAAGCAGCAGACTAACAGAGCACTGAACAGTTCAGCAGGCATCTGATGGTGGAAGGATAAACCTTTTGTATTTACTTCTGAACATATGAATCAGGTATTATTTCTGTTTGAGACTGGGCAACTTCAGAAAAGTGTCTCCATAGTGGCAGCCAGCTGAGATTCAGCATAAGTGGCCATCGCAAAAACGCACTCAGGCCTGCTTTGTTATTTACTGCATTCACTGAGATAGCTCCGGGAACCAGGTGGCCCACATTAAGACATCTAATATATTACCCTTTTTGTAATTTGTCATATCGAGTGTCTGAATAGCAAATCAGACGGCAAGAATTTATCTTCTTTTTCAGTTGGCAGTTGTTCAAGAACATGTTACTATTGTTCTTTGTTTACATTATTGGATCAATAATGTTGCTACATAATTCTTATTCCTCAGATTTCAATTCAAGGAAGATTTTATAGTCTCAGTTTCTTTGTGACACAGACCATAACACTTAATCCACTTATGGCAAGGCTTAGATCAGTCACTTGCATTTGACTAAGGCAAAAGCATCTGGTGTTGACTTGAGGATTTTAAGAAGCAAAGAGGCAGTTTATTCTATATTTTTTAAGAAAGAGTCTTATGTGAATTTGGGCATTCTCCACTAATGTTGGTGTCCCCATCAGCATTTTCAGTGTGAAAGAACAAAACCTCTCATCATGTTCAAGCATCTGGATGGTCTTGTTAACCTGGTTCTTGAATGTTACCTTCTTCCACACACACTTCAGAATGACTGCCCTGTCTTAAGGGAGCAGGAAACCAGATCCTCTGCAGGTTTAAGTTAACTCCAATTCATGTCTGTCATCAATTCCCATCACCTGCTTAGCTTGAAGGCTGAAAACTACTGGGTACTGAAGATCCTATGAATTGAGAGATGCCCCCTCATTCAGGTGAATACCCACCAGGGAAGGAGCTGATAATACTCTATCCAGGAAGTCTGCCTGGCCCGCTTCAGGGCTCCTCTGTAGTCCCTGGACCCATATACACTCAGTCTTTGGCCTAAAGGAGTTCACTTAACCTAAGACAAGGTATCTAATTTCATCACTCTTTCTTCAAGCTTTTTTGTCAAGTATCTGTATTGTTCTTCTTGGCACTTCTTGCCTTCAAAATTAACATGTTCCTTGCAAAACAAGAGAGAAATGCATATTTACTGCACCCTGTACTGCCTCAGACAACCTGAAAATCTCCTCTGCACAGATGGCATTTGGCTCTCCTTCCTCTTAGGTATGATGTACATGAGGGAGAAATTCAACAGAAAGGATGACTTTGTCCCTCAGTACAAAACTGATCTATGCAGCTGAGGCTGGGAAAAGTGTGACAGGAGAGAAAGGAGTCACAGCAATACCAATTCTCTCCAGCATGGTATTCCTGCAATTCCAATTTCTGTTGATACCAGCTCTGAGCAGTAATGTACAAAAACCATGTGTGCTGTTTTCATATTGGCTTGCAAAACCAGGGAAGACAGATTCTGATAAAACAGATGCAAGGACAGTTTTCTACATCATGAAGCTCTGCTCAGTCACCATGCCAAATATTGAACTCTTCTCTTTCATCCCCACAGTCAGAATCTGCCTCTGACCAGGACTAATATCAGGAGCAGGCAAGAGCAGCTGTTCTGACTTCCAGCATGCATGAAAGCAGGGGCAACAGGAAATCTCACAGCTGAACAAAATCATTTGCTGTTTGGTTTTATTTATGCTCTTTCATTTCAGCAGCAGAACAGCAAACTGTCATTCAAGCATTTCAGCCTGTTTCAGGGACTGGTGGTGTCACTTTCTTGCTCAGTTCACATTCGTTAAGTAATGATTATCTTTGTCCCAGGTTCATTGAAAGTCCAAGCCCACTGCAAGTCTAGGAGAAGGAAAACCAAACCAATGAATTCAAATAGTGTTTATTATTAATAAATTTTTATATAGTCCTTGCCTGTTTGCAGCAGCTCCAACCTAAACTGTAAATGTGCTTAATTTGCTTCGTAGGACAAAGACCACCACAGTTCCTGACAATCTCAGCAGTTGTCAGCACACTGAGGAAGAGATGATTTTCAAATGGATAGGTAGCCAGATGGCAAGTGTTCTGTTTTTTCAAAGACACCTGCATATTTGAAGCAATTCTCTTCCTTAACACTCTCAGCTTCACCAGGGCTGGGACCATTATGAAGAGGAAGATGAAGAGGAAATTCTCATCCAGAGATAAAAGAGCTGACAACTGCCTTTTCTGCCCTTTGGAAATGATATTGAGAGTTGAGAATAACTCTTCCCACCGACTAGACTGGTTGGCAACTGAGTGATGATTATGTCACAAAAGACTCCCAATCCACTTTTCTGTGCACTTTTCAAAAGAAATCAGTGTTCTCCATGTTCTGCAGGTCTCCTTTACCGAACAGCTACTTAGCAATATCCTTCTTCTGCTCAGCTTGTCCTTGAGTTGGAGTGGCTGTTGCATACTAGGGTAGAGAATATGTTATAAACGTGTTTTTCAGAAAGTACTGAAGCTCAAGAGATTTGCCCTCACCTTCTGACAGTGTCACTGGCTGCCTGATGACCTCAGCTCCCCCATCCCGAGGGCAGTGATAGGAATTCTCACACAGCTATTTGTGTGTCAAACACACAATAGCTGGGGGTGAGCAGTGCTGAAGAACAGTGAGGCATGATTACTAATAGCTTGCATGATTATTCCCAAACACATGCAATCTCATAATATTGCCTTCATTTGGCATAACACTGCCTGAAAACACCGAGAGGAAAACACTATTTTGCTCTAGTGTTTTATTGATAACCGGAAGAGGAGATACAGAGTATTTGCATTGCCCCGGCAGACAAAAAACCCCCACGTCCCTCAGGTAATTACCATCTCCTAATTGGGTTTGAAAACAGGAGATTTGAGTTTGGATGCATGGAGTTTGCACCAAAATGAACAATTACTTGTCTGAGGGATTCGGTGGTTTCAAAACACAACAAGAATAGACTGAAACTGAGGCTGAATTGAAGCTTTAACTGTGAGTTTGCTGGTAGCCTGTAGAGACCTGCACTGCCAAGCTGCTACTTTCGCTAACTGGAGTCAGAATTCACACTCACCCCTATTGTCATCTTTATCTGCCACTCTAGGCTCATTACATCAGTTTAACTAATGAGAATTAATATGAAAATTAAAATTGATAGCAAAATTAAGTACTTGGAAGACAGACAGTATTGCTGCATAACTCTGGCATGCCTAATTACTGTTGTAACAAAGCCCCTGGCAAAACCTGTCCAGTCCAGCCCTGTCCCAGCTCCAGACTCCTCTTCCCAGCTGCTGTTCCAGCCCAGCCCCGTGTCTGGGAGATGATGCTCCATGTTCTCCGTGGGGGTTCACTGATCACACTCCTGGTGCAGCAGCCACATTTGAAAACTTTTAAGGTGCTGTAACAAACTAGTCCCCTAGTTTGCTGTGGATGCATGCAGAGATTTTATAGCATGGCTTACAATGCAGATATGAAAAATAGGCATGTGCTGGCTCAGTACCAATACCAAACTCTTCAAAAAGTCAGGATTTCTGCCAGCAGACAGTCAAAGTTCTATACCTGACAGAGGACGAAAGGGAAACTGCTAGACCTGCCCGTGACCTCGGGGTTTCGTTTCAAAATACCTACTTTGCCAATCCAAATGCTTAATTATTCAGAGTTTGTATACTACTTTGAAGGCACAGGCTGTATCCCAAAGTTAAAATGTTACTACAAACAGGGTTCTGATATCTTCCAGCCTTCACTCAGCAGCACTTTAAGTGTTATTTGCACCAACATTATTGTGACAACAGCCTCTCACACTCCTCACTGTCCAAACTTTCCACCCATGACATGCAGCTTAAAACTCATCTAGTTTTAAATGAGCTGGCAGAATCAGAATTGTCCTCTACATTTTCCATTACCAAGGCACCAGACACATTTTACAAACATCTTTTCAGCAAGGGACTATGTCACTGTTTACTGATAGAATAATCAACATAAATCTGCAAAACTCTTTTGCTGACATTGTTGATAGGGAACAAAACATAGTATTAAACACACTCAGCCCTCATTTCCCCAGTGCAGCTTATCTGGAGTTGCTTGGTAGAGAGGATGTTGTGTTTTTATGCTGTGTGTCCAATTTTATATTGATACCTGCTGTGTGTGAGTGGAGCTGTAACTACGTTGTGCCCAAGAGCCATCCTTGCTATGCACCACCTATGCTGTAACTGCCTCCATCATATACTTACAAATGGTTCCAAGCAGAGAAATAACATCTGTATTGATCTGAAGAATATTTTATTGATTAAAGAATGCAGAAGAAGCCATATGAAATGCAGGCACATTATTTAACAATGTCTTTTCAGAACCTATGTTAGAAATATAGGAACATGAGGCTGATAAATTTTTGATCAAATAGCTCCCACTGAGATTGCTGCAGTTATGCAAAGTCAAATCACTAAGCTGTGGGGTTCCCCACCCCCTCACGCTCCTTCTAGTCTGTTCTGTAGGGGGAAAGGAAAGATCTCCAGATGAAAAGTGTTCTGGATATTGACACTGAAAGAGTAAGACAGTGTGAAAGTGTATCTCCATACTTTGTGCAGCAAGATGGCTCACAGGTCTCTGCAGGAGACTGATGTGATTGAGTAACACTTTGGGAAGGACAGCTTGTACAGATCTCCACTGGCCTGCACTTTAACAGCTTTCAGTGTGTTTAACATCAAATTAAAAACTATTGTGTCATGCAGAAGGGCCATCCTCTTCAAGGCTTTGTACCTAATCTTTCAGGTAGAGGGGCAATTAGCAGTTTTGAAGAAACCCCACGGGCAAGCACAGTCAAGTGTTTTCAGGTATAGAGTGGAGAAGGAGGAACTTCACTACAGGTATGAGAAATAAATAACCTGGTTTTATTACAAGCAAATGAATTTAGTAGGAGGACAGAAGGGTTTTTCCTTTTTATTAGTTCCAAGAGCTTTTTAGGTGTACCGTGGAAACTGTAAGGTGGATGGTCCTGTCTGGACCTATCACAGAGGGAAGCAGGGAAGCAGGCATGCCTGAGCATGCCCGGGAAATACAAATCCCCGGGAAACATACGATGTATATATTTATAAACACATAAGAACTGTAAAGTCCGTATAATAAAGTCCTTTCAATTGCTGTGTGACTTTTTCCACTCCTGAAACCGCTCCCATCCTGAATTTTGCTCGTTCACATGTAACAGCTCACGTAACAGGGAGAACACAAAAGGCGTGGTTTTCAAACGGTTGGGGTGCTTCCAGACCCACGTGGCGTTGGAACACCCAGCGCAATAAAAAGCTTCTCGATAAAATTTCCTTGTCCTAGAGGTAATTTTTGCCATCTTTAAATCTAAAGGAAGGATTTTTCCAACACAGGCATGGGGTATCAGCACAAGGCTGCAGCAGCTGACAATTTACTGCACCTTTTAGTTCACGTCTTACATTCCTGTTTTTCTCTTGAAGAGAAATTCGGAAAACACCAACTGACATCTCAGCCAGGAAATAGGAAATGTAAATAAAACCCAACAGCCTCTTGGGAAATCCAAATTCAAAGGCTTTCAAACTCAATTTCCACATAGCTCTGAACTCCCCAAGATTGTGAGAACCTGTTCTTGTATGAGAAATCCAGTATCAATTGTTTTACCATTGACATTTTGTTGTAAGGGGAAAGATACCATGCGAAGGCGATGAAAATCTGCTACAGGAAACTGGATGAAATCAATGTTTTGGGGACAGAAAGGAAAAAATGTGGTATGATCCAGGATTCTATCATTGTTCAATGAAGGTCTGGCAAACTATTATATTACAGACACAGTTTGAGTATTTAGAGTTATATTTCATGTAAGCAGAGGGAAAACTAGTGATTTTGATATCACAGGAATGCTAATATAGATTTTTACATGTATCAGTTGGGAGAGAAACCCAGTCATTTTATAGGAACTTGAGGAATGAAAGCCTTGGTAAAGCTGGGACAGTCAGCTCCATAAACATGCTTCCCTTTTTGTTTTTTTATTTGTTTGTTTGTTCCTGTTTCCCTTCTGGAGTCTCTTATACTTTTGTCTGTTGAAGAAATTAAGATGAATGATGCTCCACTGAGTGAATCCAACCTAGACAGTCAACTGAAGAAATTTTTTTTCCAGGTTCCCAGGTTGAGGTGGCAGAAATTGGTGCTGGAGCACACAGCAGGTGAAAGGAAAGGACCTGATTGGAAGCACCTTGGCCTCCAAGGACTCTTTTTGGTCTTTAGTAAGTCTCCACATCTCTTTCCATACCAGCATGGTGGATTTAATTCACAGCGGGAGACTATGCCCCAGCTTTGTTAGCAGACTTAATTCGAGGATTAAAAATATTACAGAAATATGATTACCAGGGTTGGAAAAGAATTTGTTTTCCCAGGCTGTACATTGGCTTTTTAAAACTTATCCCAAAGCAAAGAAAACAAGTTGGTGAGGGGTTTTTTGTTTATAGTTACACATCTATTTAGCCCTTCTTGCACACGCTCTTCCCGGTTTTTGTTTGTATTAACAACCATATTGAACATAACACTTAAACAGTAGGCAAAAAAGACGTTTTGGTTTTTTTAAAGTGTTATGTAATTTAAATTATATTTGTAATAGTTTCATATTGGTATTTTCAGGAAGCAAAAACATTTCATAAAAATTACCTCCCAGACAGCACCAGAGGACTCAGGGGGAGGGACCTGTAGGTCAAAATCTTTTGGTGACATGCAGCAGCTGAGGGAATGGCCGGGTCTGGCAGTGGGAATACACCCGACCTGTCGAGCCTCCCCTGGGTACAGCAGAGCTGAGGTACATTTGCAGGCACACCAGGGTTTCCCCTTGTGCAGCCTGGCAAGAACACAGGCCAACCCCTCAGGATGTTCAGACCAATTAATGGTGGAGGGGAGTGCACATAGCGTGTTTAGAGCATTTCCAGACCAAACTGATCCTCTCTTACTGCTTTGCTCCTGGAAGGAGACTTTTTCCAGTTAGTTACAGCTCAGTAACTGCTACCATTGCATGAATAGTTCTTATTTTAATTCCTTTGATCTAATCCAGACAGGTTTTTTCCCTTTGTCAACAGTCAGCCAGACTGTGTTTTTGCTTAGGTACTGAAATATATAGCTAATTTACATTAATGACTATTACTGGACACCTAGAAACATTTAGACAGACTGATCACTCAGTGGTTCTTTTTCACTTGAAAGGTCAAAACCTCTGAACCAAACTTAGACCAGGAGTGCCATGAGTCAAATGTAATATATTGAGGACTTTTATTAAATAAACAGAAGTTAGCTGCATAAAACCCAACAGTTCTTGTTATCTTTAGTGTCTCCTACTGTTTCCTCATGATCGAAAACTAACTTTGAAAATGTCATACTAGAAAGCATGGAGCATGTTGTACTCTTTGTTCTCTTGATTCAGAAGGATTCAGGTTAATACAGGGAAACAAACACAAAAGAAAACACCAGGAACCCTCAGGCAAACCTGTTGCTGTCCCACTGTTGAGCCCTGGAGGGTCACAGTCACACAACAGAACAAAGCTGAAACAAGCAAAATTGACCAAGGAAAAACACAGGTCATTGCAAAGGATGAAAACCCCAACATTTCTATTCAAGTTCTGTGGTGCAAGACTGACACTACTTTGGTCCAATTTCCTATAATAGAGGCAGATGGGCTCTGAAAGGGGAACAGTAATAAATATAGACAGACAAAATCTATCCATTGAAAGTTTTTCCTAACAAGATCTCAGATCTTGGCACCAGGCACAATTTCAGCATGAGGGATCATGCTGCAGGGTAGAGCATTATACCACATGCTGATACAGCCACAATAAAGAAAAATATTAGAGTACCAAAAGCCCTTGGAACACAAATTTTTAGGAGAACAGTTTACTTAAAAAGCCACAAATGCTTCCAGTAAAATTCTTGTTCATTTATATACGAACAGGGGAAGTGAAATAATTGTGGGAAAGGTGGAGTCTAAGGCAGAACAATTGTTTTTATTATTTTAAGTGTAACCACCCCAAACTAGTTTCCAGCTAATTTCATTGTAACTAAGCATCTGGGATTTTATTGTCATCATTTTTAGTAGTCTAATATGCTTTTTATATCTCAGAAAGCTTCCTAGAAGCTTCTCTTCTGCCTCTTGATCTCTCAGAGGATTGTAAATATGGGACAATGTAACATAAACCTCCAAAGAGGCTATTACTTAAACAAACAGATGGGGTCATTTTCATTTATTTCATGACAACCTCTTCCACCCTTTGCTTTCCTTTGAGGTCATTTTTCGATTGTCTTGTTCTGAAGCCAGGCAATTTGTCCCACACTCACTGCTGTTCATGGGCTAATTAGAATTTTAAAAGTAATTGGAACACCCTTTGCAGTATGCTGTTAATTCCCTCCAGATTGCTGGGAACATTAGCTTCAGTGTTTGTTTTAACTGACTCTAAAATATTAAACTATCATGGTTTAGGAGCGGTATTCTCCAATTTAGTGCTCCCACTATAACCATACTGCTACTCGCTCCCCCCTCCCATTGCAGTGGCTGCAGAGAAGGCACAAAAGGTAAAGATCACGGGTTGAGATAAGAACAGTTTGCTGGAAACAGCAATAAGATAAGAAAACAAACAGTAACAGTAGCAATGTTAATAGCAAAAGTGTACAAAAGAGAGAAAAATTCACATGCAAAATGCTCACCACAGAGCCCAGAGCCCAACCCCACTGCAGTCACAATACCTGCTCCCTCTGGCTTGGGACTGGCACCTCCCCACCGCTCCCTCCTCCACACTGACCCGACCAGACAGGAACCCCTTCTCCCCAGAAGACAGTCCCTTCCCCCTGCCCCAGGCAGTGACGTGAGGTGGTACAGAATAACCCCTGGGTCCTGGCCTTACCCCTTCCTTGTCCCAGCTGGAAGCAGAACATACGCACATCAGATTTGGGATAATTCACTTTTAACAACAAATTTGTTATGAAAGTAAGCACCCTACTTCATTAGCATTGGCTCATGCTCGTGGAGGTCTCCACACCCCAAAAAGCCTGTGTGGCTGAATCCCATAGTGCCAGATCCCAGCATAGCAGGACACTGGGATGGGCAGGTGTCATGGGTTGATTCTGGCTGGATTTTAAACCCCCACAAAAATTTGTTAAGAGCTGGGAGAGGTCACACAGGACAGACAGACTCCACATGAGGATAATACTAAATTTATTACTAATAGGATAGAAGTCAAAGAGTAAGAAAATAAACAGTTTTAAACATACTTTCTAACTACCCCTCTTCCCCCTGCATCAGTGCAGGAAGAGAAGTCTACCTATAAGGCAACAGGTCTCCCAAGTCTGCTGCACTTATAGATCACCCTTCTCCATCCACTGGGCAACAGGCCTTCCAAATCTGATGCACCTGTAGATCACCCTTCTCCATGAGCTGCAGGGAGCAACCTGTTCCACCATAGTCCTTCACTACAGGCTACAGGAGAGGGGCCAAAGCTCTGAGTCCCTCTGGTGGCCCGTGGATCCCTCCCATGGGAAACAACCCATGGGTCCACCCCTCCCATGGCCACAGGTCCTGAGGTGCAGGGGGCTCTATACCCTGATGGTTTTCCATAGAATGCAGTCCTTGACAGAGGGTATCGTCCATGCGTGGGTTCCCCACAGAGGCTACAAAGTCCTACCCAGAACAAACTGGTCCAGTGTGGCTTCTCTCTCCATGAGTCACAGATCTTCCAAAGGACTTCACTCCCTCTTGGGCCTCCTCCAGCAGGGTAGCAGTCCTCCTTCATTTTGATGCATCCACTTGTTCCATCCTGGGTGCAGCTGCACCGTGGCAGAGCTTTGCCCGGGCCCATCCTGGCTTGGCTGGGACAAGAGGGATGAAAGGACATTGCCCTCCGGCAGGGCTGGCCTGGCCTGGCCTAGCCTGCGGCCAGGACGGGCCCAGAGGGGACCGCTGGGCTGCTCTGTGCACAGCCACACGCCCTGGCCGCCTTTGCGGGGGCGGCCTCGGCTCGACCGGCACTGCCGAGAGAGGCACGGGCGGCTTGGCCGGGATGGGCCCGGGGAGGGGCAACTACGGGGCCGCTTGCACTGGCCCCGGCCCCGACTTCAGCGCCGTGCTTGCCCCCGGCCAGCTGTTGCTCCAGCCCCGGGCCATGGCCGCCTGCGACTGGGGGGGAACCCCCTCAGCCTGGTCACGGCACCCACCGCACCTGGCCCCGGAGCAGGGCTGCGGGGCCCGGCCCCTGGGCCCAGCAGCTCCCTCTGCCACCCTCCTGGCTCCAATTTCTTCTGCGCAACAACCCACTCTTCCTCTTTTTTCTTAAATGTGTTATCACAGAGGCGTTACAAAAACTTCCCATTGGTTCTCCTCCTGGTCAGAACCAGGAATTTTGTCCTGGAACTATCAACCTTTGGCTTTGGGGGGGACCACATACACCTGTGACAGCAGGCAGGGCCTCAGCACCTGCAGGGTCTCACAGGGCACCCGCAGAGTTCACCTCACCATCACTAGCACAGCATGGGGACAGCCCTGCCACTGTCATCTGTGCTGGCTGCGCTCTTGGGGACACCTCAGACACCAGGTACATCTTGGTCTTTCTGCTCTCTGCTCCAGACCCAAGCCCCATAAACCAGATGCTGGGTTTGCACAACAGCCTTCCCAAGTCAACAAGTCAAATCCTGACCAGAGCCCACAGACAAATCCAGAAGAAGCACAGCCCCCAGCACTCAAACCTAAGCCACACTTAGGTGTAGCTTAGGGCCATTCCCCTCCCTGTGTCATCTCTCAAGGCAGCTGAGGCGCCAGCAGGCACATGGAGCTCCGAGCACTCCTCCAAGCTCTGGCTGAGCTGCTGAGAAGAAGCACAACTCAGCCAGCCTGCACCTGTGACAGTGTGACGTGCTGCAAGAAACCCTGTATGAGATCACACATGGAAAAGTTCTGCCACCTTTCTATGAATACCTTTAAGTGAAAATTACTGTATGCAAATTTTGTAAACAGAATTAGCTGTATAAGAAATAATAAAAATATAGAAGAAACCAGCACGAAGAATTTGGGAAATAACTGAGTGGAAAAAAAACCTAGCAGCAATTTACAAAAACTAATTGATACTTGAATACATTCATACTCTGTAGAGTCATTTAATTTATCTTCTATACATCTCTCTGAAAAAAAAGCAATTTTATGAAAAAAAATTATCCCTACTACACAGTCCTGCACTTCACAAATACCCCATTAATTTGTGCTAACAAAAAGTTAGTGTCGAATTGTCAGTAAAAATTTGACACCACTTTCCACAATGAGAAATATTATAAGCAATTAAATTGGAACTACACTTGTCAGAGAAGTGCCTGCAGTATATATCAGTTAAGTATTAACATGAGTTAACAACCACTTCTATCTGGCATGTTTGCTTATCCATTTATTTTCTGATTAAACCAGCTAAGAACATGAAAGCAGCTGTATCTGTGTTCATCCAGCCAAGGACCCTCTCTTCAACAAGGGCCATAAGTTGACACCTAGAAATAAGTAAGAACCATGCAAGTGTTGGCACTTCTCAAGTACTCTCACAGCCTTTGAGCATTTTCAGGTCAAGGTATTTAATGAATCTAGTATTATTTATCTATCTAGTAACACTCAGTAGATGTCTTCTCCGAATGCTGTGCAGGCTCTGCATCCCACAGGCTCTTTTTGCAAATACAGAATCTTTGGCAAGGAGTTTCAGAGACCCACTAACACTGCTGTTTGTCTTCAACACATTTGCTGCAGTTTTTAATGACACAATTTCATTTTTCCATCTATTCCTTTCCCAAAAACTCTCTTTTTTTTTTTTTTTTTCATTTACTGTTCTGGTAGCTATAGAGTATTGAGATGATGTCTTCATGGAATTCAAGTGTACTCTGAATTGTGGCACACTATATGTACAGCTATACCACTTCAGAAGTGAAGTCTGACTTCCTGCTGTGATTACCAGTACATCATTGTACCTTTAAAGAAATCAAAGAAATCTATACCTGTGTAACAGTATCTGTACTGAAGGTTGCTCTGATTGAATCACATGTTAGTAACCCATTCCACACTAAAATATCTAGCAAGGCACAAGGCAGTACAGAGACCAGCCAAAACTAAACTATCATTTTACTGCCTAAAACACCAGCTTTAATCCACTGGCACTATTTCATCCGAGCTGGTGTATCCAGCGCTGTTGACATAAGAACCACTCCCTGACTTCTCCTCTAGTAATACTCAGTGGTTTTGTTTACCCACAAAAGAGCTTGTATCTGGCACTCAGACTCTCACTTCAAAATACCAATGAAGAGTTTTTAAACCATCAGGCATTGAAAGCTGTGAAACACTTTCTCCCTCAGGTTTCCACAGTTACGGTATCTCCAAAGTGCCATTCATGTCACTTATGCCAGTTTGCTCCAGATAGCTTCCCAAGCTGTTACCGAGATACCACCCCCCTTTGGATTGGTAAGTGTACGGCAAGGACAGCCACCATAACCCTAATTCTTCCCTCTGATGTTCCTGGGCAGTGTCCCAAGGTGGCTCATAGGTGTCCTGAGCAGGTCTTGCAGTGGGGTGAGCTTTGGGGTATGGCCAGTGATGGCTCTTGCCACTGATTTCAACACAACCCATCTAGGCTTTTACAGATCTTGGGTCAGGTACTGAAGGCTCAAACCTGGCTTGGTGGGAGGCAGTGAGGTTTTGTCTATAGCTGAATCAGCTTTCAGCTAGGATATATTTACTGATGGCTTTATAAACCTGACATTTTTCAGGAGAAACACAAGGCCAGGGAAAGCACCTCAGGCTCAGACCAGCGACACCCTGGGCTGTATTCGACAAGCCTAAAGGCCTTCAGGCATCAATGTGCTTCTGGAAATGCAATGATAAAGCTCCAGGGAGCCCGATAGACTAAAGTCAATGAAAACCCACTTTAAAAGCAGCATAAAGAAACAGGAGAAACACACAGCAGCTTGTAAAATGTACATTTTTTAAGTGTAGTTGGCAGATAGCAAAATAATAAGTGAAGACAACAATAACTACATATTAAAAAGTCCTTAGAACAGCTGAAATAACAGGTTTAACATATTTTTCAGGTACCCAGTCCCACAGATAATTTGGCAGTAACAGAAATCACCAAGGAGACAATTGGACCCAGAGGACAGGAGCTGGTGAGGCAGCAGAGGTGCAGAAGGTAGGGAGGGCACTGCAGACTAAACCTTACAGGAACCAGTCAATGAAAATAATGCAAATAATATGTGGCTAGAGGGGCACCACAGTTCAACTGTGCAACATGTTTGGGGCTCCATCATTAGATGGAAAGGAAGAGCTTTGACAGATCAATCTACAAGAAACAAATTGAAACAGTGCTAGTCAAGAATGTGAAAATTCTGTTACATATTCAAGGCTACATTCTGCCATTCCATTGCTCCCAGAACAGCGCGTCCTGTCCCAGGAATTGAAGGGCACTACCCAAAGCCATGATCACTTTATGAAGAACTATTATCCTCAATCAGGCCAGACATTCCTAAAGCGAGATGTAATTCAAAGTTTCCCTGATTTGGGAATCCTGAAAGGCTGATTGCCAAGCTGTTGTCAGTTGAAAAGAAGCCCTGCAAAAGCATCTCAAAATCTGGAGGTTGGCAAAGTCTTATTCATTTTTAAGGGTCGTGGGTTAAGGAATTCATTCAGATTGAAGGACAGTGCACTACCAAAGAAGACATACAGGGCGGTGAAAACCACCATGATTAATAAATACAGAAAATAATGTGAAATTTAGTTCTTTCAATCACTTTACTATACTCAATTTAGAATGTTTTCTGTTCAGTCTAGCTATGTTTATGTACAAACATATAAAATGACATTATATGTCCCTTCTGCTGGATGAAATGGTAAATACTTAAAAGCATACAAAAATAATCAGGGCAGCAAGTGGAAAAAAGCTCTTTTCTACTAAAATTTACACATGGAACCTAGAAAGAGAGACTAATTGTTCCCTGGGACCCTGTGATTAGCTAAATCTAACTCATAAACAGCTGCAAGATCATGGTATCAAGGAGTGAGTACCACTGTTTTCTGTCTCACTGGCTGCTTGAGACATATTTTTCCCCTGATTTGAGCTGATTGGGCCTCTCATTTACCAATTAGGGGACGAGACTGAACAGGGAGGAATGGAGGATGATTAAAAATCTGCTCTTTGCTATTTCTAAACAACTGTGGACCATTCTCTTCCAAATTAAATCTGGCTTCTGGCTGGTAAGCTAACTGGCAAATGCAATCTGATTCCCTGAGTGCCAGAGCACATCAGCTGTACATGTGCCATTTGTGGTCCATCTGCAGGAAACGTGACATGCTGGCTGATTTTGGGTGGGCTGGGAAGGGGATGCAGCAGTACAAGCAGCATGTCACTGAGCTTTCCTACCCTTCCCTCCTCCCCAAACAAGTAAGGTTTTGGAATCTTGGGAGACTGTGCTTTAAAGTTTGGGCAATTCACACCATTTCCAGATATCAACTTTAGTCAGCAGGTCTGGTTAGTAAAGTATCACTCTTTAAATGGAAAGATGGTGGCAATGAAATTTTTTTATTATTTAAAAGAATGATGATTTTTTAAAAATAAGATTTTGGAGTTCTGGCAGGTGATGCAGGAAATGTTTGGTTCCTGTTTCTCCACTCCGTCTCTTGAGCTAGGGTAGGGAGGAAATGAACTGAATAACCCTCAGAAAAAAAGTTCAAACATAGCAATTTAAAATTCACTCTGAGCTAGACGAGATGTAAAATGCACATCCATAGGAAACCCATATTCTCCATTAGATAGTTCTTGGGCACAGACTCCCCACAGGAAGGCTTTAAGCCAGTTTGATAACCTTTATAATTTTATAATCTCTATCCTGGGAGGGAAGTAGTGCTGTGAAAAGAAGAAAGTTGTCTTTAAAATAACTCATTTTTTTTCCCTGTATAATTGTGTCATACTATATTTTTAAACTCCAGAGAGAGAAATATCATATTATATTTTATGATGTAACAGATTTTTTTCAGCATAACAGAATACTTTAGATGGATAATAGCAAAGAGATAGCAATGCTGACCAGAATTCCAGCTCACTCCTCTAGCTGTGAAACAGTGAATAGATAAAGTGAGCTGAACAGCCCCACTGCAGTAACCAAGGCCCATTTGACCCTCTCTCTTTTGTCCAAATTAATTTGTCCCAACAATTATCACAAATGGCAAATTCATTTCAGGAGAGATTCAGGAGAAAAACTGTTTCTAGTTACCAGTGCAGATTAAAGTGAGCTGTCAGAGTTGCAAGGGGGAGCTAACAAGGCACCTGACTGTATTACACTCAGAGTGAGCCAGAGCTGTCTGTCTGCTGCTCTCGAGTACCCTCATTTGAAAAAAGCACAAGATCTTGAGTGCCTCTTGTCCTCTGTAATTGCATCTGCACTCCAGTGCTGCCATCCTCCTGGAGTTTGACTAAGCCCCATGATCACTGAGAGCTTGTTTGCTGTTTTCTCAGCATACATGGGGTCGATCCGTTTCTTTTTTTTAGCCCTTGTTTGCCTTGCTGCGGCTGAGAGCAGTTGCACACAGATACTGCCTGACACTGTCAGTGGGGAAATCATGTCAAACACTGGTAACCACAATGTTGTCTGCAGCTTAAGCCAAAAGCTGCAGCAAGTGCCTGACTGCACAGCATTGAATTAAAATGTTGTGCTTATTCATAAGCTTCCTTGACATTAATATGAATAAAATGGCAAAAAGCCTATATTTTATATTCTGTCATTTCACTCTGCATGACTAGTACTGTAACTTTGTATGCTCCCACTACACTCATAGAGATTACACTTATAAATTGCCCCTCTGAATAAAGAGCACTGTGCAGGGATGACAAGTATTGATTTTCAATCTCCTTCCAAAATGACTCTATCATTGCAAGTAAGTCAGGCAATTTGCCTCACTTTACACTTCAGGCTATAGGCCTCAGATCACATTGACAGGCCTGATCCTTCAGGAGATGTTTAATTAGAAAAGAAACGGAAGGAATTACTGTAAATCAGCACTTAGCAGTGCTACAGAAATTGAAAAGCTCCTTCTTCCCTCCTGTATGAGCTGACTTTATTCTCTTAACCTCATCAGGAAGTTTGAGGTTTTTGTTTCACATAATTAAAACTGCAATGTTTTCTCTAGGAAATACCTCTTATAGTCTAGCCTGTTTTTCTCTTCCTTGCCACCTCCTCCTCCCCTGCCATACAGGGGGATCACACCAGCCCTCACCAGGGCTCCCCTTCCCCCTGGCAGTGCCCAGCAGTTCCTGGGCACCTTTGCTCCGGAGCTCTTGGAGTCGAGCTGTGGCTCCCCTGCAATCCAGGTGCATCCCACCCGGGAATTGCAACCCTGTCCCTGCTGTGGCACTCAGAGGCCAATGCTGCTCCCCCCAGGCCCACCCAAAGGCAAATTCTCCCCCAGCCACAGGATCCAGGGAAGCTGTTGGTTAAATCAATTCTTCCACGAATGACTGGAGTCTTTGACATGTTGCTTTGGAGTCACTGTGAGGTGAGGGCTTCTGAGTTTTTGATTTTTGATTTCTAAACTAAACCAAACCACTAAAATTAGCTTGGTTCATTAAAACGTGGTGCAAATGATCCCTTTATGGACCATTCATTTAAGAGCTGGTCTTGATGATCCTTGTGGGTCCCTTCGAACTCAGAATATTCTGTGATTCTGAACAAAACCCAGGGTTTACTTGCTTCCCCCCCTCAGCTCCACACTCCCTCCCTCTCCCTCAGACAGAGAACCACCCGGCCTCACCCCTCTGCCACCCCACCTGCTCATCAGGCTCCCGAAACAACCACCAGGCAGCCTCGAGTCCCAAATGCCCCCAAAGCGCAGTGCAAGTTCTTGAAACGTGCCCATGCAGGTGTCTGCAGGGCAACAGATGGCACAGTACAGGAAATCCTGACTGTGTGCTGTGTTCACTGTAGTGTTTTTCATAGCTTGTCCTTTCGTGTGAACAACATATCAACCTTACCATCTTGAAAGGGCTACAGGAATAACCTCTGCGTCTTTTAAGTACTTGTTAAAAAGGGAATATCTCAAAACTAAAGAGAAGGATGTAACATTTGTGACTCTGCAAGAGGTTTTAGAAAATTACCTTCTGTTGGAAAGCAGTGGGGAGAAAAAACCCTTCTACAATTTTATTAAACCTTGTTACAAGTGGTGAGTGCAATCATCCATCACCTTGTATAGATTACTTTTTCTTCTCTTTAGTGTGAGAAATGAAACCACTTGTTTACTGCAGCAATAATGCATGGAGAACTACTTCCAAAGCTCCCAGCTACGCTCCATCTGACGCTCACTATGGAAAGGGGGAAAAAAATCACCCAAAAAAAGCCAGTAGAGAGGTTTGGATGCCAATGGTCTCACAGGAGGCTGCAGGTGACACGTCTTGCTTCTGCAGTGCAGAAGTCCTTGAAGGAGGGGAGTGGTTTTCAGTTTTGCTGGTTCCTCAGGTGCCTTGGGCCTGACGGGGCAGCCCCAGTGTCCCCTGTGAGCAGCATCAGAGCCTGTTCTGTGAAGAGAGTCAAGGACAGAGTCAAGGACAGCAAAAAACTCCGCTTCAGATTAATTCCTATTTTTGCTGCAAAAAAACAGGAAAAGGTCATTTTATTTTTATAAATGCATAAAAACATCTGGAATCTTCAGGATTTCTTTGAATACAGTGTTGTCAGTGTAAGCTCAGTCAACCTTATGAACTTTAATCAGTGCTTTGCTGTTAATTGGGGTCACAGAGGTCACCCAGATGACTGGGACTTCTTCCTTTGGTGTTGTGAGGAATCCTGGCTGCAGAACAGCCTACTTGCTATTGGCAGACATGGCTTGCCAGCTGACTGTGTACAAAAGCTTTCAATAAATAGAGTCTCATTCTAAAGTATCTGATAACTTAGTCCTGAATCATTGGATTCAGTGAAGGAAATACTGGATGGATTGTTTTCCCCTGAATGAGTCAGGAGTTTAGAGAAGAGGAATCATTGTATTAAATGATTCCTTACGACCTTCTTTAAAAATATTCTATGATTAAAATATACTTTTCTATTCAAAACTCAGAACAAAAACCAAACACAGAGTGAATCTTCTGTGCTTTATTACAACCATTATTAACCATTATTTATTACAACCATTATTAATATTTCCAGGAATTTCCAGCTGTTTCAACCATTTGTTCTGGCACTGAAAAGGAAAGTTTTGATTTCTGGTGTTCTAAAAACACCAAGTTATTCTGTGTATGACACAGCTAATGGAGTTGAACTTCCCATGAAGTTGAGTTTTTTGTTCTCTTTTTTTCTCTTTCTACACAGAGTAACTGCAGCCTCATTACATGTCCTTTGTGAGACCCACTCTGGGCAAGACAGGCCAGACAGTGACCCCCAAGCAGAGTATGAATAATTGAGATCCAGTTGCCATTTCCCTGGCAGAGGTGCTCATTTGGGTCTTTACTCTAGCTAGATACTAATGGCTGTAATTTGTAGGAAAGTGTTTATCTTTGAACTGTCTATTCTTATGTAAAATTTTGTTAAATAGGCTACCAGGTTCCATAAATTCCTGGGGGGCTGTTTTGGCTTGGTGGCAGGTTGACAACGTGGTCACCAAGCCTGCTTTCTTGAGGAGATAGGTCACTGAATTTCAGCAGCTCAAGTTTCTAGTCATTATCCTGAGAACTTCAATTGTATTTTCAGAACATTCCAGAATGCATAATGCTTCCTCACTACTAAACAGTTACTTTACACGTGGTGTTTGAATGAATGTCAGGCACTGAAGGGAACCCATAGTGTAGCACAGCTGAGTGATCAATCATGCACAGGAGTTTTACAGCCTGGAGAAAGAGGACAGTGTACTTCATCTAAGTCTCCTTCCACAGCTGTGGAGGGCTGCTGAAGGAGCCAGTACTCACCATCTACTTCTAAAGGGATCTACAGTCTGCACTCTTTCCCACAGGTGGTTGTGGCTTTGTGCTGGGTAGGGAGCTCCTACACTCAGCATCATCCTCAGCCCCAGCTTGCTGGGGACTGGTGTTGCTGCTGAAGCTGTGATAGCATCAAGCTTGCAGCTTCTGCTGATGTTTTAGCTCTTTTGGAAAAGTAACAGCAGCCTAAAAGTTCCTTAACCCAAAGTGAAAGTCCCCATAACCAAAACAAACTAGTTCCCTATGGGTCTTTTTCACAGTCTTTTGACAGGTTTGCCACACTAGTCAGGTAACATAAACTTAGTTCTCCTGGCGAGAAATTCCCAAGCACCAGTGCAAATACTATTTTAAATTTACAGAGAACATATGATTTTAATAAAAATGTCACTGCCCTTTTCATGCAGGTGAGTGGTCCTGCCAAGTGCCCTTTCCTCACTTGTACTCTCTGTCCTACTGGACTGCTGCCCAGAGCTCTCCTTTCTTATCCACTGTCAAGTACCAACAGAGAGCTCCCCTTCTACTCCCTGGTCTCAGGGCTTTGGCTTTCCAACATTACGAGAGCATGCAAGGAATTAAAGAATAATAATAGCTGAGTACCTTTTTAAGATTGTTTTTCAGCAGATCTCTGCTGTGTTATGTGCAGCCTGTGATTGTAAAATCATTTTGCACTTAAAAATATTTTCTGTTAGAAAATGGAATCATAGAATCACAGAATATCTTGAGTTGGAAAAGACTCACACGGATCACTAAGTCCAACTCCTGGCCCTGCACAGAACAGCCCCAAGAATGTACCTGACAGCAGTCACTTATTTTCAACTGTTCTGCAATATTTTATACCTTTTTGTTTTAAAAAAATCTATTAACCTAAATATGCCAGAATACAGGCCTGAATTTTCAGTGCAGAAGTTATTTATATATGCTACAAAAGAGATTAGAATCATACTTAATATAAATCCCTTTTCCCTTTCAAAGCTCTTATGATGTAGGTACAATTATCATATTTGTACTATACAAATGGGAAAATGAGGACACGGGGAAATGAATTACTGGACACCATTCAAAATTATCAATAGTACTGGTTATGACTAAGTATTCTATTGCTGTTATCTGAGGAAGGAGGGGGAAATAGAAAGTGAATATTCATTTCAAAAGCTTCAGACCAGTGAAGAAGGAAAACACTTTCCAATTGCCTGGCAGGAATGACTGTTGGAGGGCATTGTTGCGCCTCCCTTTTTGTGCCACAGTTCTTAAATTCGTTATTCCTGCTGCTATTTCTGTTGCTTCTTGCCTAAATAGAGTCCCCAGCCCTCTATTTACTGTGATGGATCACTGACACATGGGGTGTTGGGGGGGCACTTCTGCCCAGGCCCCCGACCACAGGATGGCCTTTGAGGCTGAGCTGTTTGGAGCAAGGGCAACCTGTTCTATCTCCCTGCACTGCACCCATCAGCCAGCACCTTCACAGTCCCTGCTCTAAACTGGGAGGACTGAGAAATGACCTAACCTTTCACTTCCCCAATCTCTGTCCCTTTTGTACCAAAACAACTAATAATTCCCAGTCCCATTTCAAAGGGACATACACCTCCTTGTGCTACTGCCTCACTTGTGACAACTTCTGAAGGAAACCTTTTCACTAAACTAATTTCAGCATGCTCAATTTAGTTTTTCAGAGATTATGTGTGAGAGAGGGAGATAAGTGACACAGGTTATTTATTGAACCAGACCAAAATAGTGCACTTACTTAGAATTAAGTACTGAAAATGTTGACTTAATTGCAAGGATTAATTAGGTTTTTGAAACTCTCTTCCTACTGAATAATGCATGGTGATGTGAGGGGAAAGAGGCAAGCATTTGGATAATGGATGAATAGCTGGTTACTAGTTGATCGCCATCTGGTCAAAGTGCTGACTTTTACTTGCACCTTTTCCCTTCTCCAAGAAAGACCCTACTTCTTGTTTGGAGTTGTTTTCCTTATTGGTTTTGCCGTTTCCCTTCACACTTCCCTGCTTTGAGCAGTTTCAACTGATACTCTTTTCAAAGCACACCAGCCCCCTCACACCACTCCAGTATGTTTCTAAAGAGGAGCAGGAATATTTTTCTTGAGGGGACACTTCAGTCACAGGTTGTTCTGAAAATCCATTTTCCCTTCAGCAGCTTATTGCTCTGCTACTTTGTTCCACATTCCTGGTCACAGTAGCCTGCATATTTGGAATACTCCCTCCTGTCCTGAGAAAAGGCTTGCTATTGTTCCAGCTGCATTTGAGCCTATCTGGTTCTGAAGCAATCATCTTATTTAAGCTGCAGTTTAAAAAATCCTCTCCACAGTAATTATAGTGTTGCATTAAAAATTACGGGATGTGTACATATTGCATCCATAACCTGTACTCTCTGCACTGAGATAGCTGCACCATCTGCTCTCCTGCTCTGTTCTTACTCCTGCAGACATTGGATAAACATGTTTGAGAGAGCAGCAGGCTGTTTGCAGTCATGACATATCTGAGCTGTTTTTAAAGTCAAAAGCCTTTATTTACAGCTAGGTGAAGAGAGAGGACTCATAATCAAGGGGAATAAACCAGATCTATAGCAGTCTAATGTTTCAAAGGGATGGGAGCCATGTATGTCAACTTGCTACTTCTTTAAAATGGAGAAGCCTCCAAAAAAAAAAAAAAGGGAATGGAGCCCTTACTGGTTACTGTGAGATGACCTTCAGTGATATGGATTTGGTTTGCAGGCACAGAAGTGGGGTAAGTTCTGTGATTCTGAACTATTCACTGCTTCTCACAGACATCACAGAGTGGCCTGAAAAGAAACTCACTGACTTTTTTTAACCCAATCCATAGTGCTGGAGCAGCACGAGGTGTTGGCAGGAATACTTGAAGGAGGATATCCCTCTCTGGAATAAGTTGCCAGAGCTGCTGTTATTAGAGAAATAAATATGAGGTTTTTCTCCTTGTTTGGAAGGGAAGGAGAGCAATGAAAGGGAAGGAGTATTGGCAGGATGGTCCTGTAGTAGCCTAGAAGCCAATCAGTCTGTCTGATGCCTCACTGCAGAAACTCACAGAATTCATCATCCTCCTCTGAACAAGAAACGAGGCTTAAACCAACTGACTTAGTCCAATATCAGCTTGGAGTATTTACACCAACACTGAGTAGCTACTACATCTGAACTAATACTCTGAATCCTATCTGAACCTGAGCACTTACTGGGCCTCTGCAATGTGTTCAGTCAACCCTTCAGTGCTATGAATCCAGGAATGCAGTTCACATGAAGCCTTCAATGTGTTGGATTGGCTGAGCTTCGCAGGAGCTGTAATGGCAGGGATGCAATCCCCTGGTTTAGAGCTAATGTTTATACCAAGATAATTTAGTGGCTAAACTAATCCAGGGTAAGACTCCTACAACTCAAGCTTGCAAAAAATCCCAAGACCAGGTTTTACAAGCTCAGGTTCTCTGGCAATGTGTGTGCATTTTCCCTTGCTCATTTTTCATCAACCTTTCCAATTTTACTTGTTTTCTCTCTGATCCTTGGAATTCAATTTTACTGATTTCCTGAGCATTAAACATACATGAATGTTCTACTAGTCTGCTTAATGGCCCTAGCAAAAAGTGTTTCAACTCATTGGCGAGGCAGTTGGAGCAATCACTGAAAACAATCTACTCTTGCAGGATTGGATGTTGGAAACAGCTTTTTTTTTACAGTGAGTGAGTGTGTGAAGTTATGAAATTACAAATGGCTCCTGAGAAGTGGGCTTCAAAATGCAGCATAATGATCATTACAAGATGGGGCTGTATTTTGTTCTTTAGCTGCTATGCACATTTTATTGAGATGGGAGAAAAGATTCCAGAGAGTGAGGCTTCAGCAGCCAGCTGGAACCCAATTTGGGCTTTGGCAATGACGCATTCATGAACTTCAAATTACACATCTCTGTGATGGTGTTAAGAAGAGATGATGCAGCTGAGGTGGATTGCTAAAAGGTGTTTTAGAAAAGTTACAAATGCAGAACTCTCCAAGCCTGAAGCATGTCACAGCTACAGCCTTGCAGATCCTGGTGGTGGCTGTCATGTTGCAAGATCTCAGAAGTCTGAATTAAAATTAATATTGGATTGACAGTAAAATTTTTAATTCTCTCTCAGATTTTTCTGGGTCAAGAATATGTTCTTTCATCAAACGCTCTGTAGTATTTACATTTTCTGCCAGGGATTAAGAAAATTATTATAGTAACTGAGTCCCAGTCCAAAGGGCCAAATATATTGGTTCTTTCGACTGAACCTATTATTCAGTCAAGCTCAGCAGAGTTTCCTTCCTCTGCTTAAGAAACATATCCAAAGCTGTACCCCATTGATTCCTGCTCCCTGCAGATCTACCAGTGGCGCTGTCTGTAGGATTTTTCTACTCTCTTGAGCTTTATCCAGCGAGTGTTTTTGCCACTAGTACATTCTCTGCAATCCCCAAATCCTTATCTGATCATTAAAGTGGGCAGAGAAGAGGCCACAAGAAGCCTCTCACTGCACTTTCAGCACAGCACAGATATTTTCACTCTGAGCTGAAGGTACTGTGTCTATTATTCTGTGGTGCTTCTTGGCCTGCTCGGGCCAGGCAGGGTCAACATCTGCTGGGAGGTCCTGCAGTGCAGCACCATGTGGATCCAGTCTCCTGCCCTGGGTTCATTGGTAGCCACTGTACAGAAGAGGAATAAAGGAAAGATTTCCCTTTCATCCATCAGTATAGTGATGATTGCAGTTCTGGGGTGACTGGCTGAGAACGAGGGATTCTCCCAAAGCTGTGCTCATCAAGAGCAGTTGGAGCTGTGGAGGGAACCATGAGTGAAATGACACACTCATGACATGCACCATGCCCTGCAGAGTTACAGCCTTGATTGTCCACATTACTCCTCAGAGAGAAGAAATCATCTTCCCCTGCAGAGGAAGTGTAATGCCCTGTGTCCAATTTTCTTTTCATTGCTGTTTTTATTATGGAAACAAAATGTTCACTGATTCTAAGATGAAAATGTAGAAAGCTAATTTTTGTAGTTCTTGCTAATAAAATTCTTAATGTGTTCCTCTCCCATTATCATAAAGATTGTTATGGTTTACTTTATCTCTGGAATCTTATTATTTTCCCCAGAATTCATGGGCATTCCTTATCTTCAAAACTGTTTTCATCAATTGAGATATTCCTCCTTTATCTTATCTTTACCCTCATAATTAATATGAACATATCTTTATTATCCTACTTCTGTTTTCAAAACGATAAGTGGCTGTTTATCACAAAAGTCTTAGAGTCTTTAGAAGATGTGGCAGTAAAACTACTAGAAGCACTTGGTAAGAAGAAATTCTGGATTTACAGGTTACCAAAAATATGACAGATAGCAAGGTAATACAAAGCCATTTAAAAAAATGGTAATTCCAGTAGTACTGAGAAGTATCAACCTAATTTGCTACGTTGTGAATGCTGCAGATGATGTACTGAGCTAGAGACCTGTTCTATGGTAAAACGCAGGTCAAGTGCACACATCAAATGTTATATGGTTTGGGGACCGGTTGTAACAACCTGGCTGTACTGGAACCAGTCTGCCTGTCTGCCTCCTCCCTGAGCATACAATGGGTTACAGTGAGAGTTAAAGGCTGCTCTCCAATCATAAGGTACTTTTCCCAAGCAAAACTAAAATGCTGCAGTTGCAAAGATTTGTTGGGAAAACACCTTTGAGCTGGTTGCACTAACATCTGTGATTTACAAGCACAAGAACTGTTCTGAGAGCAGGACAGATGAGTGTGGCAGCTCAGCTCCTGGGGAAGGCCCTGCTGCATGGACAGGTGGGGAACAAAGCCACCGAGAGCCTGAAAACTGACAAGGAGAGTATGGCCTCTGTACAGGAAAAAAAAGAATGAAAGAAAGAAAGAACAGAAGTCCAGGGTGATTTACTCATGTAAGAGGTGCAACAAGACTGTAGTGTGTGGCCCAACCTTTGCACGTGTATAGTGGTCCCACTGACCACCCGCAGGTATCACAAGGTGCACGGCAGCTCACTCACACTTCCCTTCACAGGCTTCTGCCACTGTCTCTGAGCTGGGCTGATAGTCCCAGCCGGTAACCAAAGGAGACAGCACAGTTCATGTTTAGGCACAGAAGCCTGTTTGACTATATCTAGGTAGCATCTAAATAAAAGGAGAGAACCAGAATTGTCAAGGAGTTCTGTGAATTTGACTTGTGAAGTCCTAAAACTTTTATTTGTCTCTCCCCGAGGTGGCAGTAGGAGTCTAGTAATGAGCATGACATGAAGACTGAAACACCTCTGAGCTGTGTGGCCCCACACTGGAATTCACCTGTGTTCCTTTTGACATTTGGCCAAATGAGTTGCCTTTTCCTGGAATAACCTGAAAGCTGGCAGCAAGGTGGGAGCCAGAGTGGTGATGCATTGCCCAGGCAGCTACAGTGATTCTGGTGTCAGTGGGTAACAAGGCAGCTGGAATCCTTGCTTTTTCCAGGTGTCCCCCCCATCTCCTTTGAGCCATTAGGATACACAAAGCATATGAGGTACAGCATGACGCAGGCCGGCTCTGCTGCCAGCACATGCTGCCAGCAGGATCTCTGCTTCAAACCCTCACTCCTGCCATTAATCTCGCTTGCCCTGAGCCAGATGCTCACAGTAGCTTTTCCTCGCCCAGTCTCTGATGAAAGCAAACTGTTCCAATTGCTGCTGAGGTGAGAGGGAGAGGACAGGGCAGGCTGTGCGTCAGAGAGTCGAGTCACCACCAGCTGGGAAAACATGCAGCTCATGTCCTGCTGAAGCAAGGCTGGCCTATGAGCACACTGCCATGGTAACTTCAAGCTCTTGGGTTACAATGCCATCAGTGAAACCCGGAGTTTGTACTGGCTGTGAGGGAAGTGTTTTGAGGCTCTCATCACTGTTCCTTTTCACCACACTGTTGGACTCAGACCACCGCTGAACTTGTCTGCTGCTATGGAGCATGGGCTCTAAGATTCCTGGAGACACAAGCTTTTCTGTTTTTCTCATTATAGCAGTTTTTGCTGTAATGTCCATACATTACAAGTACAAAAAAAAGACAACAGAAGAATAAAAGCCAATTATAGTGGCTGGCAAAAAGTGGTAGAAGCTCTCTCCATGCTGGCAGCAGTTCACTTGACATGCGACTAATGGCGGTTAGTGTGGGCACAGCCCAAGTTTGTACAACCCTAGATAAATAATAATGAGGTTTAAAAAGATATAAGTTCCTCGAGTTAATAATTTTACCAGGCTGTGAGAAATGTTGCTGTTCTCATGGTAACAGAAAAGCTGTAATTTCATCTCTAATTTGAGCATGCCTGTATAATGTGTACAGATAGCTTTCCAATGGGAAATTCTTTCTCTCTTCTTTAATTGAAGCCTTTTTAATGAAGTGATATTCTTGTGTAGTTTGGGCAAACAATTCAAGATGGACAAATTAGCACTAAATAAACCACTGCAAAGCACAGTCAGAATTATTTGGAACTAAACTATTATTGCTGCTTGCAACCCCTGGTTTCTATCTCAATAGATATCGGATACTGATGTATGTGGGCATCTCTCAAGACTCTTGAGGAGATTCTGAATGCATTTACATCTCACTGGTGGTTGCATTTGTAGAGTTACATTCATTAGATAAGAAAGAAATGCATTCACTGGTCCTACAAACACGTGTGCTCACTTTTTGAATAAATACCTCAAGAACAAAGGTGCTCAGAGGTCAAAACAGCCCAACAATTTGAACAGTTGTTTTTTTCTGTCATGACTTTGACCAAGATGTCAAGACACACAAAGATACTGAGAGTCTCATCCTTTCCACAGTAATTCCAAAAAAAATATGAATAAGGCACCTAAATGTGTGCTGCAGGTGCAAGACCAAGAATGAATCTCTTGGAAAACCAGCAAGGATTAGGCCTGTGATTCTTTAGCACTTTTAAAAGTATTATCTCTGGTCCTTTTCAGGTTATTACAATGGTTTAGTCATGGAAGCCAAATGACAGCATGCATAATGGGAGCAGTTTTGGTAGCTGTACAATGGTGTCTCATGGACTACTAATCTTAAACCATCTCCGCTGTTCCTTTTTCCTATTAAAGCTCTATATTCAGGTTTATTATCCTCTATCAGTTTGAGAACATTTAACTGCCTGATACTGGGACAGTTCCAAAGCAGTTTCATAAATATGAATTAGTGCTTTGCATACAGAAAACACAGTGTGATCTTGCCTCAAAAGGATGTGTCCTTTGAACTGGGACCCCAGTCGCCCAGGGATAGGAGCAGATGTGTAGATGCTCTGAGGAGCCTCCCTCCCTGGGGAAGCTGGAGCTGAGCATGGAGGAGGAAGAAACCACCATTTCCAGCTTCTTGTTTTTATCTTTCAGCATACACAGACTGACATGTGATGGAACAGGGGCATTTCACAGTTAGCTTTTCAAAGGCTGTTACTTCAGAATCATTAACCCGGCTGAGATCTTCGCATTCTTCTCTCTGCTTTGTTGAATGTTTTCATAGCAGCAATTGGTGGTGGCTCACATATAAGCTGCAAAGCTAGCATTTTAATTTATCCTAATTCAGAACTAAATTGTCTTGCACCATTGCCTAATTAAATGTTCAAAGAAGTGATAAATTAAGTAGGTTGATCATTACAACACAAGCAATTAGTCAGTGCAACTGAATCTGAGCCTTGAAATCCACATTACCTGAGATGACAGAAATTTTGGGGTGTGAAAGAATGCCAAGTGTGAGCCAAGGTTGAAGAGGAAAAAAATTCCTTGAATGTTTCATGTTCACATCAGTTTGGGACTTTCAGGCAGTTTATTTTGTTCATAAGGAATTCTTTTCTGGTGCCTAAGAGAAGATGAAGTTCCAAGACAGCACCTTGAGATGCTGAGACTTGCAGCTAGTTTGCTGCAGGATCTGACATCTTCCTGTGTTAGACACACAGGAACACACCTGTTTGTGAAAACAGGTATGAGTGGGACAAACAAATTTGCAAAACCTCCAACCTTCTCAACAGTAGTTAATTCCTAAAAAGACAGTTATAAATGTGATATTCCCTGGCAGGGAGCTTCCAACCATAAAGGTTTTCACACAGTCTTTTATTAAAAGTTCTCCCTGGAGTCAAATAACCTAAGATCTAAAGACCAAAATATTTGTTCTGAAATTTTCAGCCTCTCTGTGCACCAGCTCAAATTCTCAAGACAACTTTCTACCAGAAAAAAAAAAAAAATATGTACAATGCATCGTCATAGTAGCTTGATTTTCTTCCTGCTAATATATCCAAGTGCTCCTGTGTCCTCCCACATGGCCCACCCTGTGGCAAGGTGTGTGTAACAGGGAAAGGTGGAAAAACCAGGGGAAAAAGAGGTTCGAGGGATTCTGGAACGTGAATAAACCAAACACCGTTGCTAGTTGGCAAAAACATAGCTATTTATTAGGAAAAGGGTGGCAAACAGGGAAAAAAGGGGAAAAAACAGGCGCCTGAGGGAAAAGAATTAGGTCGGAGGAAAAAGTGCACAAAAGACCCTCGGAAGGAGGCTCGACACCTCATACTCACCCAGGTGTCACCTTTAAGATAATCTTACCCACCCTAACCAGTAATGAAGTCTCTCTACAGTAGCTGCGTGTTCCAGAGGGGTGGCAGGCTCCCACGTCCAGCAGGCGTCCCCGCTAAAAGCATCTTGACCCATCGTGAAGAGCCAACCACTCCTCACCAGACACGAGTCTGCCCTTATAAAGTTTATTGAGAGCACCTGCCCCGGGGAGGTGTGGCCAGTACCGCCCCGTCAGGGGCTCTCAATCCCACCCCTTCTGTTATATAAGTGCACCCCTCCTGTGCATGTGTGAGCACCTTGGAAATCCCCTGACGCAGGTGCAGTGAATTGGGGGGGGTCTTTCCAATTGAGTCTGAGGGAGGCCTTCATCACCTTCCTCATCACTTTGTCCTCCAACTGCCCTTGACGAGCAATGGACCAATCACAACAGACCAATTAAAACAGTTTACACAGAAGTTCTCTCTCCAAGGCCAAGTTCACTGCTTTATCAGCAGACTTGGCAGGAGAAAACATAAACTTTTGCAGGTGGCTAGGGCCAAACACAAACCAAAAAATAACATCCCAACTTTGTCCCGATACAGTGTGTCTCTGGGGAAGGGCCATGTTGGCACATTATGCAGCATCATCATATTGTTGTGGACTGTCTGGAATGTGAACCTGGGGATAGTGTGCCTGGGACAGGACATGCCATCTCATATCTGCAAACAGGAATGAAAACTAGTCAGGAGAGATACTGAGACTGTTTAATTCAAGCATGTGGGGGACCTTGTCCTGTCTGTGTAATCATATCACTCACTGTTCTGCCTGGTAGTAGAGTTCTCTTCTCTCTTCCTCTGTGTTTAGGATAGTTAGATTTAAGATTTCCAATCTTCTGCAATGGAAACAACAAATAATAATTGCTAACAGTGTCTCTTAAGGGTAAATTTCCAATGCAGGCTTCCCACAGGCTGTTTTTCTCACCTATCCACCATGACTCTGGTGTGGAACAAGCATTTAGATCATTCTCTCAGTGCACTAGATAGACAACTCTGTCTACTCCCCACCTCTTCTAGAGGTGATAATAAGTTTTAAAAGTCTTCTGCTTGTCTACCGTGAAGAGAATGTCTTGTCATGACTTTTCAATTTATCTACTTGGGTTATAACTTGCTTCCTGAACTCCTACTTGCTTTGCTGAATCAGCTGGTATTTCATATTGCAAATGATGCTCTTCAAATTATAGCTTCTACAATGTTCTAATTTTTTTTCTTTTCTGTGCTCTAATTGATCTAGCTGGATTATGTTAATTATTTCTGATCAAAACTGCTTAATTAGCATGTCAGGTCAATTACTAAGGGTCTCCGGGGCTTAAGATAGTTGTTGGATTTTTTTGGTTTTAGTTATAGCATAGGCAATTCATTGTTACGTATTTTATGTTTCTAGAGCTACCCCTGAATTAATGAAAAGTTAACAGACTGGGATGTAAGCAAATGGTACATAAACATCAGCCAATATCTTGCACTGGGGATCACTGGTATTGAAAATGCTGCTTTAATGCTTCAGGACTGAAATCAATCTTGAAAGCAGAGTTCATGGCCTCGCAACTGGCCCATGAGGGGACAAACACCAAGAGAACCATGTACTGCCCTGAGCCTGAGGGACAGGTTAGAACAGGGAAAGCTGCAGTCGTGAGTGTTGTCCCTTACTGTCCATAAAAAACAGGGATAACAGTAATTTCCCATCTGTGAGATTCCACTGAGTAACTCTTCATAAAATACTGAAAGGCTGCCAAATGTTGTTAAATTTATTTCTTGCAGATAACTTTTTGTGATACCTATTCATAATCACAAGAGCCTTTAGATTACACTGGCATAGAGGATGTCAGAGAAAAGCTGTCCACAGACTTAAGATTTTTTTTTAATATTCTAAATACTTGATTTATTTCTGTGAGTGTAGGTTTTCATCAAACCATCTTTCTCCTTAATTGAGCTAATAACTTTACTCATGTCCTCCTCTTTGTTCAGTCTGGCAAACAATTTCCCAGTCTCATCTCCCATCTCATATATCCACGTTTGATCTGATTTAATCTTCTACAACATTCAGTGCATGATATTCAAGTCCAACCTTATTTAAGGAAGTAATACCTTTTGGTGTGCTGGGTGTCACATATCTCCTTTGTAAGGTAACAATTCTGTCCTGTGTTATTGCATGTTATTTGTTCTCCATTTTCCTTCCCCTCCTCCCCTTTCCTAACTGGCATATGACTCTTCATAAGAAGGTATAAATGAAAATGGTTCTGGACTGCTCGGGTGGGTGACCTTGGTGCCACATGCACACACCAGTGGCAGGTAGTTTAGCAGCTTCCCTGCCATGGCTGGTCCTGCAGCACAGGTAGGATGGAGAACAGGGGTTCTACTGGCAGAGCAATCACAGCAAGCCCCAAAGATGGAATTTCTGGGTCAGCACAGACATATATACTGTGGAGAGAGCAGGATTATATGAGCAACTTATCCTGCATTTCTGTAGGCCTTACCTTGACATGGCTGGGCACAGACAGTGTAAAAGGTGCACAGTCATCATGGCTTCAGGTTCTGAGGCTGAAACAAAGAAGGATTTGTGCCAAAATTAAGGAGGAGTCCCAAGAGGTAAACAAATGTCTTCCCCTCGAGTGGACACCTGCAATAATCCAATTAGAAATGTGTTAGTAGGGCATGTTTAGACTGTGGACATTTTCATGTAACCAATAATGTAAAAGTGATCATGTGCCGGGGTGTAGAAAAAGTATAAAAAGGGCAGCTTAAATAAATAAAGCGGACATTTTGCAGATCATATTGGTCGTGCACAATCCGTCTCTGAACCCCTCCATTGACAATATACATACAAGTAATCTTTTGCTAGAGATAAACCTAACTGCGGTTGTAGATCAGCCAGACAGGCTATTCAGAATTTAAGAACATTTAAATCTAGGGAAGTAAAATTATCAAGAATTGGCAAGTGATCTAACAGCCAAGAAGTTGTCTCCAGTGTAGGAGCACAGTGCACATTGTTACCAGTGGTCTGGTCTACTGAGATATCTGGTCATCTGGTGTTACCACAGCTCCTTCTTCACTTATGCAGATCTTTCCTGCAGATAAATTTCCAGGGATCTGTTCTAAGCTTTCCCCAGATGTAAGTTGGCATTACATTTTTTTGCAGCTGTAAACAAACTGGTGATGCCCAGCAGGGGCACAGTCACACTGCTGCACTGCTCACCCAGTCTCAGGGCAGGACTTTGCTGCTGTCCCAGTGGCACACCTGCACCTCACTCACTCCCCACTTTAGGAATCAAGGAACCAGATTATCAGGAACAACCCCTTTTTAAACAGTTATCAGCCTGGAGTGAGTATTCCTCCTTCTGGTAAATCAAGTCTTAAAACCTGCTAGAAAACAGTTCACAAAAAGAATGCTTTGCTACTGTGACTTTCACAAGCGCCCGTATCTTTGAAGCCGCTGAATGGTCTTTTTTTGTTTCTAACTACCATCCTATTCCCTATCCTATGCTGACACTGTGTGTGTCAAACACTAAACTATTTTTCATTAGTCCTAGGTGCTTAACCTACCAAATTAACAGGGAAAAGAAGTTGAAAACACTTGACATTCCGAACCTAAAGTCTTCCCTATATGGCATGAAAATGGAACACAACTGAATTTACCATTTAGGTCTTCTTAATTCAAACATTTTCTGCAGTTTATTAAGAAAATGTCTTTCCTTTGGATATCAAAGGAATATTTAGGATATTTATGGTAAATATTTATGGTAATATTTAAATACAAGGCTTTCTGTTCTATGCAAATATATTTAAGGGACCTCAAGATGAAACTGAAAACAGTACTGCTCATTATCTTTGCTCTGCATGAGTTTGAGAGTGTAGGGTGTTTTTGTTACTTTTCTGGCAAAGTGGTTTTAGTCTTGCTTCTGAGGGATGGGAAGTTGGGAGGGGTTTCAGAACTGGTTAGAATTGTGAGCTGTTAATTTTGGGACTTGATTGCTAATAGCTGAGGGACATTGTGGGACATTCTGCAATGGAATATTTGAAATGGCTGAGAGAAAAGTGCTCCTAGTGATTAGTAACACCTTTGCTCTATACTCCCTCTGGGCAACATGTTCTGAAAGTAGTGTGGGAAGCTTGGGCTGTGCAGCCAGACTCAGCTGAGTACAGTGGGCTGTGTGCTCTTCAGAGACCTACAGAATAGGGAGGAAAATCTCTGCTAAAGATGAAGGAGATGCACCTTTCCTTACTAACAAAGAATGGTATGGCTTAACATCTTGCACTCCACTGTAGTGCTTATACTTGTACTCACAGATTCCAGTCACTTTCTTGAAAGTGGCCTCTTCTGGGTGACCAGCTCCATAGCAGAACTTGGGAGAAGATCAGGTTTGTGTGAGTATTATTTTATTAATTTTCGGGGTTTTTTAATTCAAGGAACTAAATTAGATACTTTTCAAGAAAAGCTTCAGTTATTCTTAGGGAAATGCAGGAGAATGCATTCATCAGCCTGGCTGCATTTGATTCTTAGACCTGGTGGTGCAATATAGTGACTGTGCTTTTTCCTGTGTATCACAGTGTCATGGTGTATGTTTCAAAGTGATTCCAACACCTCATGGGTGCTGATGAAAGAGAGGTAACTCCCCTTTATATTCTAGCAAATCCTATTACTACAGTTTCCCACCATAGATCAACACAGCCCAGCTGGCTCTGTCTTATCATCAATCAATCTACATACCTGTGCCCAAATGTGTCCTGAAATGCTTTGGAAGTTTCTTTCTAACTGTCCTTGAACTCCAGTCAGATTGAAACCAGTTGTGGCGAAAGCAGCAGACTTATCTCAGAAATAAGTGAGTCTGTAACTGATAAGAAAACTGCCAGTATGAAATGCTTACCAAGGAAACATCCTGCCACTGTGCTGGTCTCCTTGGTATCCCACACTGCTGGTGTGCCCTGGAACCAGTCTCTTTCCAAGTACAAAGAAACTCTCAGCCAGAGGTGAGCCCAAACCTGCTTGTGTGAGGGTTGAGAGAGCTTCAATGCCATGCATGTCTTGTTACTGTCCCATGTTCTTTATTGTCAACTGCAAGGTATTGGTAAAGCACAGGTGATGGCAACTGGTGAGGAAATGACCAAAGGATCATACAGAGCCTAGTTCCATCCTCAGTTAAAACCATGTAGAGCAAATTCCAGCCCTTTCAACTATCTGGGAAGAATTTTCTACCGTAAGAAACCTAAATAGAAGCAGGATCCACATGTACCTGGAGATAGGGCTGAGCAGAAGCCTAGGAAATTCATTAGGAAATGGAGGTCTTCCTAATTACAGAGTTCAGTGTAATCATCTGCTTGGTACAGCAGGGAGGGGAGAGTTCAGAAACACAAAAGTATTAAGATCTGCAAAGGTAAGGATCTGCCAGGCCTGAGAGGGCTCACAGTGTCTGGGGCTTTGCACACAAACAAAGCTGTATTCAAGCATAAGTAAAATATTTTTTTCTCGTCCTTCTTAAAAAAACATAATGTGATATGAAAAAACAGAATCAGGGAATTTCGTCCAGGGTTTTATTTTGGTTTCAATGTTTTTATTTCCTCTAAGTGTGTTTGTATAAAGTTTCAGGCACAGATCTCTAACTTTTTATCCAAGTCTTCACAAGTACTCTCCCTTCAACAATGTATCTAAAGACATTTTGATGTGTAAAAACCCTTGAAGAGTGGTTAATGTGATAAAAGCAGAAGCTTGAAGCAATGACATCTAAAGAGAGTTTGTCTGAAGATCTTGAAATCAGATAGAATAAAGGGAAGGCTCAAATGACAAACATGTTTGATCTTACGTACTTAAACAGGAAATCATTTCTGAGACCTGTCTTATCCTATAAAGGAGCTGATGAATGTCTTGGATTTAGATACATGTAGCTATATTTGCTATTGAGAAAATTACATACTTGTCCTTTTGCACTAGTACTGTAGTTCGGGAGTTTATTGATTTAAAAATCCAAATCACCCACTTCATTCCTCCTCCCCTCTCTGCCTAAAAAAGTATTCAAGTGCAAAACAGAAACTGGTTTTCTTCTACAAGGAAGGAATTAATTTCCTTAAGGAAATGCCTCCAAAAATAAAGTGAAGAGATGATTTTTGGGTCAAGTAGAGAAGTGCAATGCATACAGAAGGCAGCTGTTGAGTCAAGTGCAGTCACTGCAATACAACTATACCATTTGCAGGGGAAAGGGCAGGTAATTAGGGTGACAGAAGACAATTTCTGTGACATTAAACCTGTAAATTAAGGGAAAATAGGGAGGAATTATATGGCATGAGTCCTAAACCTGTCATTTCTCTATTCAAGTCTGGAGTTCACAGATGAGTAGAGAGCTTCCTAACAAGGAGGTAATGATAATCATCCTTGAACTTACCACTGGACATGAATAGTACAGACAAACTGAGACCTACAGCCTTTCCTTTAGAAACACACTCTCTGTTCTTGCAGAATTGAAGGAAAGTTGTTAACATTTGCTCACGTTTTGAAATACTTCTTCCCCCAAGCCCATAAGACATGTAAAACCTTTAAAAATTATTTTTTACAGAAGAAAACTTATTTTTCTTTTTCGCAGTCAGGAGGTTCCTAGTTTAACCCTTCCAGCTACGAAAAGCTTTTAGCATATCATGGCCCAGTAAAGCATTTAAGTAGTTGCTTTGTTGTAATTGCAGCATTACACATACAACTCTGAGCTCCACAATCAGGGGCAAGAAGGCATTGAAGCCTTGAAACTAAATAATGCTGCATTAGAAATATTCATCTCTGTTAAATGATGCCCTCCTCTTTCCTCCTCCAAGGTGGTGCAAAAACAAGTGCAGCAGGCTGGGACTGCTGCCTTCAGTCAGTGACCCACTTGGCACGCACAGTGGCCCAGCTGATGTTCACTGACACACTCCCCACGGACAAGCTGCTCATCCCCCCACCACTCCTTTGAAGGACCTGTGCTTTGGATTCCTTTGCTAGTTCTGCCTCTGTCCAAAGCCATGTGCACGTCCACATGTCCTCATAAGCAAGTCAATAAATGCAATGCCTCTGCATTAAAAAAAAAAAAAAAGTCTCTAATTTCATGCAATAAAAACTGCTAAGGAAAAGTAAGGAGAAAGCATCAGCTCCAGATCAGTGGAGGCTGGGGCCACCTAAGTCACCGAGCATAGGCTCCAATCTGCAGAGAGCAGCAGTTTGAATATTATTTTAGAGACTCTCCAATTCCTTGTGTACCCACATCTCTGATATTACACCGAAGTTACCCTTGAATGCGCAATATTTGCATTCCACTTGCTAATTCATGTTGCTTATTCCCTCTAATCTTGACATCACAGCACAAATACTTTTCATGCTCTATTTCCTATGCAGTGCAACTTCTTTGGTTTGTAAGCAACATTATTTTTTCTGTTAAAGTTAATTTTTATTGTAGACTATGGACTGGCTCTAACTTCTCCCCTTCCACACTTTCCAGGAGGAGTTACACAAAGAAAAGTCAAAGGAATTTTCATGCGCTCCTGAAAAAGTGCCAGTAAATTCTTCGTTTTCTAAGGCCTATTTCAAAGCTGGTGAGAGCTGTTACGTTCACATGCTTGTGGACAAAACTACTTCTGACCAGTAGACAATTAAAGTAGACATAAGGCATCACATTAGTATGTGAATATACTAAGGAGTCAGTATGTAAACGTAGTAAGGAGTCAGCTGAGGAAGAGGAGGGAGATAATCTGCTGAAGGCAGCCTTACTCCTTCATGGATAAATCAATGCAGAGAAGGTAAACATGAACACTGAAGGTGATATGCGAGCAGAAGAAAATCCATGAGGAAAACAGAACAAGTCTATGGAAGAATATGAAGGGTGTCACAGATTTTGCAAGGTACTTTTCAAAAAAGCCTTGTAATTCTCTAGACTTTACTGATTATGTGACATTTTCTGCAGCTGCCATGCAGGCTCATTTTATCAAAACAAAGCCTCAGGGGAATGTACCTAACCTAAATCAGTAAGAAGTTGTCAACTGACCCTGGTGAACACTGACCAAAATATCCACTCATTCAAGTTTTGTTTTCTGTGAAGTGTGCAATGTCACATCAGAACGGGTAGAATTGAGCTTGTCCCAGATTGATGTCTGGTTTGATACTCAAACAAAGTCATGTTGAGTCAAGGTTCACTCACTAGTGGGTGGGTTGACCTTGGCTGGACACCAAGTGCCCACCCAGCCACTCTATCACTGCCTTTCCCAGCCAGACAGAGGAGAGAGAATAAGATGGAAAATGACTTGTAGGTTGACATAAAGCAGTTCACTAAAGCAAAAGCAAAAGTCTGTGCACACACAAGTGAAGTAGAAAATAACAAGGTTTATTTTCTGCTTCCCATCATCAGTGATGCCCAGTCACTTCCCAAGGAGCAGGACTTCAGCAATGTGTAGTGGTTTCCCAGCAGGCAGACACTGTAAAGAACAAATTGTCCCTTCTTTCTTCTCCTTTCCTCAGCTTTTATATTTGAGCTGATGTCATATGATCTGGAATATCCAGATTTGGGTTTGGGTCAGCTGGCCTGGTTGTGACCCCTCCCAGGATCCTTGCCCTCTGTTGGGGGAGGAATGTTACAGTGCTGATGCTGTGCCAGCGCTGCCCAACAGTGGTCAAACCACTGGTGTGTTATCAACACCTTTCCAGCTCCCAATGCAAAGCACAGCACTGTGAGGACTGCAGTGGGGAAATGAACTCCATCTCAGGCAGATCCAATACAATCTCCACCCCTTATTCCACACCATTTGCTTCATACTCAGATTTCACATAATTTATATATCTTCGACCTATCTCCCATCTTTCACAGTTAGATATTATGTTCCCATTTTCATTGGCTTCTTCCACCTCTCCAGCTCTTGGGCTTCATTTTTTTGGGATGGGTGCTCAGGACAGGAGAATCAACTCAATCAGTCATTGGGCACCAACACCGGCCCGTCCCGGGTCATTGTCACACTCCCCTTGCTCTTCATAAAATTTGCTCTTCATTGTCCTGCTACTTCACTTCCTGCAACATACAACTTACACCACAGATTATTTTTCCCCCAAGGTTAAATCTCCTTAAGACACACACTGTGTCTCCCCATCCTCCCACATCACCCACCAGGTACACCCTGGTGCCTGAGCCAAGACAATCCCATGGAGGGGTTTGCCTTTTCCCATGGGAGGAGAAATCCACACCAACTTCCCCAACCACTTCCCCATGTGTAGTACAGGGGCCTTCTCTCCTCCCACAGGGTGTGGGGATTTTGTTTGGGCTGGACCAGGGAGGTTGGCAGATCCCCTAGTGTTCCCCAGCTAAGTGGCTTCAGCTAAATTTGTATGCCCATGCTTCCACGTCCCATTACCTAATGCTCTTAACATTGTGTTCAACAGTCCATTGTATGTCTCAGTTTTTCCAGAGGCTTGTGGGTGATAAAGAATGTGATATATCCACTCAATGCCATGTTTCTTTGCCCAAAAGTTTCCCATCCGAAACTGAGTCCCATTGTCTAATTCAATTCTCTCTGGGGTCCCATGTTGCCACAGAATGTGCCTCTCAAGGCCTAAAATTATGTTTTGAGCAGTGCCCTGGTTTACAGGATACGTTTCCAGCCAGCCAGTTGTTGCCTTCACCAAGGTGAGTGTGCAACTCTTGTCCTGGTCTGTTGGTGGCAGTGGTCCAATGCAGTCCATTTGCCAGGCCTCACCACATTGGAAATCCAGCCACCAGCCTCTATTCCAGGGAGATTTTACTCGCATGGCCCTGCTCGATTGCTGCACATGTTTCACATTCACAAATAACCTGTGTGATGGCCTCCATGGTCAGGTCCACCCCTCGATCACAAGCCCATCTGTACGTTACATCTCTTCCTAGATGTCCTGATATTCCATGGGCCCATCGGGCTATAAATTGCTCACCCTTCCGCTCCCGTCCCAGTCTACCTGGGCTATTCCAACCTTGGCAGCCTTATCCACCTGCTTATTGTTCTGATGTTCTTCAGTGGCACAACTTTTGCCCATGTCAGCATCGACAGGATGCCCCTTCTGAGTCATCTGTTCCACCCACGCAGTGAAGTCCTGCCTCAGTGCAGAGCCCAGGTGGGCTTACCCGTGTGCTGCCTATTGCTCTTCTTACCCGTGTGCTGCTCTGATGGAGCCACCCCCACAGGGCGTCAGCCACCATCCAGGAGTCAGTGTAGAGATACAGTACAGGTCACTGTAATCGTTCAGCATCTTTAGGGGTGGTTGGATGACTTTCACTTCTGCAAACTGGCTTGACTCAACTTCTCCTTCAGCAGCTTCAGTGACTCGGCATGTAGGATGCCACGCAGCAGCTTTCCAGCTCCGATGGTTTCCTACCAGGAAACGATCAGTAAATAGAGCATAGCCTTTTTCATTTTCTGGTAGCTCTTTATATGATGGTGCTTCTTGGGCACGAGTCACCTTCTTAGACAATGCTCCATAATCTCTGCCTTCTGGCCAGTCTAGGTTTCTAGTCTCTTCTAGTCTCTTCTAGGTTTCCTGGGAAATTGGGTTTTCCCATTCAGCTCATTGAGTAATCAATGCTACTCACTTCCTCCTGATCATTTCATTCTCTAAACAATGTTCATTACTTGTTTTGCCCATTACCTCTCCCAGTTACTTTCCTTATCTCAGAGTCCTCATGATCTTGGGTTTCAGCATCATAGAGACTATAGTGGGTTGACCCTGGCTGGATGCCAGGTACTCACTAAAACCACTGTCTCACTCCCCTCTGCAAATGGACAGAGGAGAGAAAATATAATGAAGGGTTCTTCATGAGTTGAGATAAGGACCAGGACACATCATTCACTTGTCACAGGCAAAACAGACTCAAAATGGGGATATTAATTAAATTTATTACTAAAAGAATCAGATCAGGAGAATGAGAAGTAAAACTTAAAAACATCTTCCCCCTCGCTCCTTCCTTCCCAAGTTCTACTTCTTCCCCACCCAGCGATGCAGGGAGACAGGAATGGGGACTACAGTTAGTTCATCACAGGTTGTTCCAGCTGCTCAGAGAGGGGAGACCTTCCCTTGCTTCCCATGCTGTTCCTCCCACGGGAAACAGTCCTTCATGAACTTCTCCAGCATGAGTCCATCCCACAGCAACAGGGGCCTCCCATGGGGTCACTGCCTCCTCTGGGCGTCCACCTGCTCCAGTGTGGCTCCTTCATGGGCTGCAGGGGGGTCTCTGCACCCCCGAGGCCCTCCATGGGCTCAGGGGCACAGCTGCCTCACCAGGGGCTGCACCAGGGGCTGCAGGGGAATCTCAGCTCCAGCACTTGGAGCACCTCCTGCCCCTCCTTCTCCACTGACCTTGGTGTCTGCAGAGCTGTTCACATGTTCTCACTCCACTCTTCTCTGGTTCCAATTTTCATCAGCACAACAACTTTTTTTTTTTCTTTCTTAAATATGTTATTCCAGAGGTGTTACTCTCATTCCTGCTGGGCTTGGCCTTGGCTAGCAGTGAGTCCATCCTGGAGCTGATTGGAACTGGCTCTGCTGGACATGGCAGAAGCTTCTGGCAGCGTCTCACAGAAGCCACCGATATAGTACCCCGCTCCCAAAACCCAATGCAAATAGTTTTATATTTGTGGACTTTACACTAAGAAATTATTTCAGGATCCACTTCCTAGTTCTATAGCAGGAAACACAAGATTTCTTGCATATGCAACCTGCAAAATGCTGCAGGAGAAAACAGTCTGTGCTGTGTGGTGTAATTTAGACCATCTGTGATGACAAATCTTTCCAAGTTGTATTTTTGCTGCTGCTCTCTGACACTTCTCTGTGCTGGGGTATGAGTTACATAACAGCAATTCTCAACAGACATCAACAAAAGTGACCTCAGCTTCAGCAACACCATACTATTTAAATTATGTTGCTGTTACTGCTTGTTTTCTTATCTAGTTGCTGTTTCCAGTAAATTGTTATCTCAGCCCTTAATCTCTACCTTTTGTATCTCTCTCACAGGAGAGATACAGGAGGTGGGGAGAAGAGCGCAACTGCATGGGGCTTAACTTCCAGCTGAGCTTAAACCATGACACACTCATACAGGAAACAGTATGGGTTTTCCTTTTGGCAGTGGGGCAAAAAGATTTATTCCTATTTCATTTCCTTATGAAAGTGTCCTTCTAAGTATGTCATGAGACAGCAGCAATGCCATTTTTGCATGGTTTCTAATTAAAAACTCTTCCAAACTTTACTTTTCATGGCACGCAGTGGCAAGGAAAGATTCAGTGCTATTGTTGAAGTCCGCTTTATACTATAGCCTTAAGAGTAGCTACATGGATGGAGTTAGCAAGTATTAACATGCATTAAATGGCTGCTCATTTCTTCTGTCTTCTCTCCCGTGTGCTCAGAAGTGGCTCGAAGCATTGAAATAGAAACTGTCTACATTCCTGCAGATTCCTGCTGTGGTCAGTGGAGGTGCAGAACCATTGTTCTACAGGAACAGAGATGCATGTCAGTGTATGAAGTCTGTTCTGAAAGTATCTTCCCATTGCTGTCCATCTCTGGAGGGAAAAATAAAAGGCCCCAGTGCAAGGCTGGGACTCAGCTCACAAATGTCACTCTGGACATTCCTCCAACTGCCACTTCAGAGCAGCACAGCTCTGTCACAGGTCCTGTGTTACATCCACAGGCCTGTTTTGGATATCTCTGGGTTTTAGCCAATTGAAGTTAAACTTTCAGGCCTTCATATTGAGTTTCTGGTTATGCAACAAGTTGATCTGAGACTTACAGCAAAGCTTTTGATTCCTCTGCAAAACACAGATGATGATCCTTTCCATGTAAATAGAGGGAGGCTCAGAGAAGAACAGTAGTTACTACACACACATCTGGATCCTCAGACAGCAGGGCCTCAATCTCAGCTGATCCTCGTGCACTAAGCCATTGAGGGTTCTTTCATCTCTCCGAGCTGTCCTCATACTCTGGCCAACAGAACAGCCTGGAGACATTACAGGGGTGGAGAATGGATATTTTAAAATGGTATTTCTGCTAAAAACTAAGAAACTTAAACCATTCAGGGACAAATTATTTGCTGCCACCATGCTGAGATCATTGCCACTCCATAGAAGGAAGGTTGTGTTCATTCAGAGCCTGTACAGACGTTTTTCTCAAAATTGCTGACTTTTCCCCTTGTTCACCTCCTGTTCTCTGAGGTACCACCACCCTAAGTGATATATGGTACACAGACACGGTTTTTTCCTTCTGGAAAATAATGATGGGCTCGGTTGTTCTATTCCGTAGACTGAAACACTTTCTGCACAATGGTGAACCACAAAAGGTTTTGCCTTACTTGATTTCAATATTGTATCCTGACTCATGGAAGAACATTTAAAGAATGTGTCATCAGTACCCTTAAAAGATAACTACACTAATTTTCCCTTTTTACCTTTCTGTCACTAATTCAGAACTATAAAATGCATAATTATACTGCACAGATTTCCATTCTTTCTTGTGCAGCACTTAAAATATTTTGTTCTCCTACCAAAAGATTTTTTTTCAATATTTATAGTCTAGATGCTTTTTATGTGTCTTGGACTCTAAAGATTCTCAAATAATTTCTTTCAAGAAATTTCCGTATTTCTGAAATTACCTTTGTGTGGTTTTATTTCACACTGCTCTCCAGAGTGCAGTCATCTACATTCTTTCCTTTTTTTTTAAGTCATCATCATCATCGGTGCTTAGAGTTTAACAATCACAGATTATATTTTACTTGCACATTGTATGAGCTTCTTACAAGCCATCAGAATACTTTGTTCAAGCTGTGTTTTCTCTTTCAGATCTTTCCAGTCTTCTTGAGCAGGGAGAAAGGTGAATGTGACATCAGTGCAAAGTTGGGACAACAAGGGCACTTTGGGGGCTCCAGTCTGCAGGATGTATAATTTTGTGCTTTGTAAATCACTGAGCCATAGTCAATGCAGGGCAGGAGATCTCTGCCATAACTGATCTTTTGGGGAGCACTCCATTGAAAATATCAGCTGGAAAACTCTGGTCTAGCATAAGGTTAAACTATTCTACTGCAAATGGACAACCCAAAATTATCTGCCAGGTTTGGCCAACAAACCAGGGAGCTGAATGCCTTTAATTCGTGCAAAGCCAGGCCAGTGGCTGGAGGCTTTGTCTGTAATGGTCGAGCAGATAAAAGTGGAGGGTTATTCTGTACTGCTTCTTCCTGTCCAAAAAAAAACAAGGCCAGGGAGGAATTATCACCTTAATCCCATTGCCATGGGCCAATTCGAGGTCAGGAAACCAGTCTGTTCCCTCAGAGAGGATGAGGTTGCTGGGCTGCCCCTCCAAGCCTGGCCTTGAGCTGCAGTGCTTCCCGGAGGATGGAGAGCCTGGTCGGGGCAGCGCTGCACCCAGGGGGCTTTGGGATCATCAGGAGAGATGACGTGCAGAGTGCTGGGAACAAGAAGTTTTCATAGGAATGTTCGTAGTTTTCAATTTAACACAAACCCTGTTAAAGCACAAAAGCAGTCTGTTATAGCCAGGAAACACTGTGCACAGCAACTTTGGGTGTTTATTTATCAATACAATACAGCATGGTTCCAGGGGGAATTGATCAAGTTACATTAAAGATTTAGGAGTCCATTCTGTAGCTGTAATAATGCTTTTAGCAGTTTCTCAAATCCTTTCTTATATTCCAACATAGCAGCTTGTGCTGGTTTATCTTTGGACCATAAACCACTTTATATCTTCAGTATTTCAGAAGTGATATCACAATAAAACAGATTTTAGCCACAAAATGATACACACATTTTCTGTTTGTATATGTGTTAAATCTGTTTTTGAGAAACTAACTGTTTGTGAAGCTATTAGCACAGTACTAGTAATACCATAGAATATCCCTCTAAAAGTGATGGCAGGTTCTTGTTAATGACTAATCAGGTTTTAATGCAATTCTGTTGAAAAAATCGTAATTGAAAAATTTTTCCTCTCAGAGACTTTAAGCAATTTTCTTTTGTTTTTTTTTTCTTTTAATAATTTAATCGAAAGAGTTCTTAAAGCTTTCTATGAAACGAAACCCAAGGCCTTTGGGATTGCTTTTTTTTTTTCTTTAAAAATACAACATATTTAAGCCATATCAAGGTTTGTCTAAATGTTCAGCAGATAAATATGCTAAAATTAACAACTCCAGATCAACATTTAAAATACTAATAATGGAGCAGGGTTATACTGTCCTGGGTTTGCATCCTAAGGGACCGTGGCCTCAGACAGGGTACTATTCTTGTGGAGGGAATTCAGGCACTGCGGCTGCTGGGAAGCATTGGCAGCAATACCCAGGCTTTAATAGGTACATGGGCAAAAACTCCCTCTGCAGTGCTCCTGAGAAAGTAATTCCATTTAGGACTACATAAATTTTTGGTTTGTTAATTAGGTTAAGAGAGGAAAAATAACACTAGGAACTTTTGCTGAAGTTGTATTAGCTTCAAAATTGCAAAGAAATTGAAAGAGAACTTATGTTATCCAGTAGCTTTGGCAATCAGCTCTACTTCCAAACCAGAGCCCCAAAACACTTAGACATGTGTTCTTTCTTTTTTTTTTGTTGTTGTTTTTCATCATTGGTTTGTCATTAAAACTTCTCAAACAGCTTGTGAAGTAGTTATCCAAATATATAATATAAAGTTATTCTGAAATATGTCTTTTTTATGAAGCATTTATCAGAGTAGATGTACTCAGCCCAGGTATCACAGGTTATGCATAGGAATTACTCCTGAGAAATGCTGAGTAGCTAAAGCCTTTTTTGGAAAATATCAGGTCAGCCTTCAGAATTGACTTTGGTGAGATCAAGTGTGGTCATCATGTCGGCTTTGGATGGGACCCTGGGAACTTACCAGTAACTGGTGAGAGTCACTGAATCTCACTGAAAGCCTTCGGGAGTGTGGAGGAATCGTTAGGAATATTTTTGATAATGCAGACAGGAGTTGAGTGTAAATCAAAAACCAGCTTTCTATCAGAGAAATTTTATCAGGTTCAATAGAGGGAGATTAACCACTTCAAAACCTCACAAACTCATGCTTTAGATACATTCACATGAGAGGAAAGCCTTGAAAAGTGGCCTTTGAATTCTCAGCTGAGGATCCTGACCAGGAGAGGAAGAGTGTATGTGTTGCTCTTAGCCTTCAACTGCTCACAGATGAAAGCGCTTTTGTTCATCTATTCCTGCCTGGAATAAGAAGGACTTGGATAACTTCTGATAGTAGCCATGAATTTCTAGCTCAATACTTGGGGAAAGAAGGACACTTGAATTCTAATACACTGAAGTAACAAAGCTGCCAAGTGGCTTGACCTATCCTTTTCTTATGAATATTTACACCTGCTCTTAAAAATGCTTTCAGATCTGGGTATTTGAATGTGTCCAACATATTCACCACATGCCAGTTAAAGAGAAGTTCAGATAAAGCATCGAACTCCTCATACACAACTCCAGTCCTTCCTACAGACAGTAGGAATTTCATCTCTCATCATGTTTCTGTAGGCGTTCGCCCTCTTTCTGAGGTTTCTTCTTCCAGAAACCCAACTTTAGGGGGTTATTGCTTTGCAGCAGATGAGCAAAGCAATAGTTTGTCTGAGGTGTAGGCCAAAACACAAGAAATAGAATCAGCCTTGGTGTAATCCCTGTCTCCTCAGCCTTTGCTGGCAGTGGAAAGCTGGTAGATCTCAGGTTTGCTACCAGTGCCAGTGATCAGGCAGATCTTGTAGCTCTTGGACCAAGCCCTATCTAACATTGGCAATCTCAAACCAGAGCAGGTAGGGTTTATCTGGGGGCAGCCACGAGAAGTATTCCTCTTCTGGGAATACTTCCATCAGGCTCTTCCATCAGACTCTTTTTGGCCAAGAGTCCTGGTGGGCTGGACTTCCCCTTGAGGCCACCACAGGGAAAAGTAGTCCTGGTGCAAGCCTCTTGTCACCTTCCTTAGGGGAGCAGAAGGCAGAAGAGGAGGAAATTCAGGGAAAAGTTTGAGGAACTGCTACTCCAAGATACAACCTCCCTTTTCTGTAGCTTGTCAGAGCGCTGAGCCCTGTGGTGGGGTCACTGGTGCAAGGAACATACTGGTGTGAATGAATAGCCTCACTTACAGCACAAGGCAGGCACAACTGCAGGATGTACAACACCAGTACAAGGTAAATACCTGCACACACATAAGGAGTCAGTGCCATGGCACAACAGCCTCCAGCTGTGCTTACTTTTCCTTTTGGTTCTGTTCCCTGCTTGTCCTCTGCAGCACATAATGAAGGAAGCAGTATGCACCTCATTATTTAGATTTATTGTTCTATTGATAGCAGTTCAGAGCAAAGCAGAAGGGCTTAATAATCCTGCCCCCACCAACTGAGGTCTGGAGAGAGCAACAACCCCTCTCAGAACACAGGGCTGCACTAGGCAGCAGGTGGAACAAGGCCTCACCACTGGGGAAGTGACTGGTGGGGCTGCAGTCACTCAATGATTTTGCATGTAGAGCCAGCATCTGATCAGAATTTTAACCTGGAGGGGGAAGCAAACCAAAATGCTGGTGAGTTAAATTACCTTCTGCTGTATACAATCATCCGGCATAACACAGCCCCGCAATAACATTCGTGTTGCCATTAATGGAAAACACTTCCCATTGCACTCCAGAGATTTTGTTGTTGTTGTTTCCCTTGGTATGGAAGTGATCCATTCAGATTGGAGCTGCCTGAAAAAAGCCTAGGGGCTCAGACACCACCAGCAGCAGCTCTCTTAGTATCTCTGTCTTACTGTGTAATCTCTCACTGACTTGAAGGAAATGTGCCAATTGCTGCTGCTATAGGGCTCTGTGTATATAAAACACACGCTCAGCTGAGCGGCACTATGGGGCAATATGATTTTTTGGTGATTTACCTCAACTAAATCATGATAATACTTCAACAGAATTGTCTTGGCTTCAACAAAATGTGTCAAAGCATTTTTAAATAGAACATTCAATCTGTGCCTCACTCCCTCGTGTGATGAAGTAAAGAATTAAAAACATGACTATGTACTACGCTGATAGAAGTCTGGAAAAGCTGATTAAATACTTATTGGAGGAAGTGGGGCATTTTCCAGTGTGTTCAAGGATATCTCAGGTTTTCTAAACATTAAAGCTTGTTTTGGGAACTTTCGGTCATCCTGAAAACTAAACTGAAATATTAATATTAATAATAATAATAATAATAATAATAATAATAATAATAATTACAGCAACAACAACAACAACAACAACAATAATAATAATAATAATAATAATAATAATAATAATGTCAGAAGACCAGAATCAATGTTTATCTCCATATACAGGCTGTTCCATCAGGCTGACAGGTACCTGTACCTGTACCTCCTAGGTAAAGAGGTGCTGAAGTGCTGACAGCAGAATGGTGACACTTGACCCACAGACAAGTGAGTGCCAGGCAGTTTGGATCTGGTTGGAGGAGTGACTCGGGCTTCCAGAGGTTGGAGTCTGGTGGATGTGGAATTACATTACCTGAGATGTGAATTGTTTTATATCCTTGGTCCCTAAAATGTTCAAGAGATAGTTTTACTCCTGGCTGAATGAAACTACCCCTTGAGCCATTTTATTAATGTTTGTTTATTGTTTAATGAGGGTTAGCAAAGCTTAAGGCTGTCTACTCTGTTAAAATTAGCAACCAGGCTTTGTGATGGAAGAAGTCATGCTGTTTTCTCACTGGAATCATTCACGAACCAAGAAGGGATGCTGCAGCCAGTCCTTAATTGAATTCCGTGGCATTTTCAATGATAATGCATGAGTCTCCTCTCCAATTCAGGAATGAGGAATTATTACACAGAAGGATAAACAGGATAAAAATGAAAATTAATGCTCTTGGAAAACAAACCAAGTATTTCTGCAAATCTGTTTACTGGCATTTCAGTTCATAGACTCATAAGATACAAGTCTCTGTTATTGAACCCAGACTCATCAAAGATGGTCATTCTCTAATTCCATGTCGTTTTTTACTTCTAGTAAAAGACCATGAAGTTGCATAGAGCATTAAAAGCATTACTTTAAGTGGTATGGTAAATAGGCTGATCTTATTAACCTCAGTATAAACCAGGAACACAGGAGCTGGATTATGAAGGGGAAGGCTCGTGTTCACTCACATTTATCTGAGGTAATTAGGGGGGATGGGGTGTAAACCAATGTACAGGGCAAGAAAATTGATTTATTCTCTGAAATTTTCTACCTTTTACAGTGAGATTTAAAAGTAGATCCTATCAAGAAATAATTTGCTATGTCATTTACAACATTTAGAAATGAAATGGCAATTACCAGCACTCTGTATATGTCAAAGGTTGCTAGACAAGGTTGGCTCAGCATTTTCACAGCATCAGGTCTTTCATATTCAGATCTTAGTCTTTATCAGACATCAGAGGAGTCCATCATAAAATAAGCAGAAAAAAACATAGGCAATCTAGTTTCTGGACAACTCTTCCTTTGGCAATATTATGGAAGATTAAGACTGGGAGACTGCTTATTTTTCAGTGCAGAAATTCTTCCTAAGATTGTTCGCAATTTGGAAAACTTACTTTTTTGTTGTTTTTACTGGGAGAATAAATAAGTAAAGCAATTTTCTGATGTAGATCAACTGCACTACATATTTACCAATTAGAATGTTATGAGAAGTCATTATTAGCAACACTGATGAGATTCAATGGGATGTGACACCTTATTCAGGATGTAGGTCTATTTTCAGCATAACTTGTTCTCAAAAACTGATATTTTTTTGTTAAGTAATTGTTAAGTAGTTGAGGTCAGAAGCAATATATTTCTTAAAAAGAACTTACTTCATAGAGTTTGTGGCAGGAGTAGGGAAAAGGAGTTCCAGGTGACCTGAGGAATTTTCTTTTTCCTTGGTCCAACTGTCTCTTGCCACATCAACTGTCCTTCATGAAACTGAGCTAACAAGTCAATACTTTGAAAACCTTAACTTGTAGCCTCTTGTAGTAGTAAATTTTGCCTGAGTTTAGATGATTTCCCAAGTGCTTTTTCCCCTAGCTGAAAAAAAGAATAAGAAAATCATCAGAAAACAAAACTACAGTTAACACTAGAAGAACTACAAGAAAAAAACACCTTAATGCCTGTAAATTAGAAAAACACTATCACCTCATTAGAAAACATAAAATGTTTGAAGCATAGAGGCTCTACTAAGAAGCTCTACTAAGGAGTTAGGTATGTCTGTGAAATCCTAAGAAAAATAAGTTGGAGAGGCTTTTGCTTTTCCTGTGAAAGCTATTTTTGCACACATCTGATGCCTCGGGAGTCTGTAGGAATGCAGGAGCAGCTTATTTCCTCCTGGGTGCCAAAGATCATATCTGTGGGGTGTTTAGTTTTACTATTTTCAGTCCTTTAGGTGTGTCTAGCATCATCATGTCTGAGACCACTGAAATGGGAAGGGCTGTTTTACCATACTCCATAGTCTGCTTTATATACAAGAGTGTGGCACATCTGCATAAGTGAAGTTGCTATCAAAAAAAAGTTTCCCTCACGTAATGTAGAATTCAAACCATCTCAGTGTTCATTTCTCAGTGAGCCATTTCTGTAATAAGCATATCTGAAAATCAGGCTGTGAACTACATTAAGAAACCTTAAAAGCTGGGGCTGGTGTAAGACCACTTGTTTTGAAGAGGGTCATGAGACCACAGAAACCCAGCCCTGTCTGTAAAGCCTGAGGAATGTGTGGGATTCCTTCTGGCCTGGTACAAGGGTGAAGGAATTTGTTTGAAGGCCAAGCAATCAGCCTCAATCTCTGATCACAGTGCCTAGCATTTGGAGAGTTCAGAGCACTCATGTTCTCCCATGACTTATTGTGCACAGCTCTGAAGTCTAGGATGAAACAGGGACTGTATTGGTGCTCCCTGCACGTGAATAAGGACAGGAAACTTCTGATTCAGGGATGTTTGCATCTATTTGATAGATTTTTGACTTATTTTAATTTTTTTTCTCTCTCTCTCTGTTGTCAGCTTATTCTTAGACAGGATGAAAATGGTCATATAAATAATATCATTATATTTCAGAATTCACAAGAGTTCATCTTTCTTTTTCCTCCCTTAAAAGAACCACTACCGAGAGGTCACTCCATATGAAGGTTTTTGACTCTCTTCATAATCATAGGAAAAAGACTTTGGCCCATCAGCAGAGTATCAGCTTTGCATTAGCAAGTTGGCTTGAACACAAAATGACCTTTTTACATTCCAGTATCCATCGCTCTGGAATTAATCATCCATTCAGCTTGTAGTTTATTTAAACATAAACACACAAAAAAAGGTGCAGTAAGACTGTTTTCAGAATCCAAATATTTGCTTTCTACCTCTTTAAACCACCTCCCCACCACAAGGGTGAAAGTTGCCAAATGGCAGCTGAAAGCAACATTTTGTCTTCAATTAGTCATATCTGAATCTATCTTTTTCTCCTGTGAGATAGTGCCACTGGGACATGTGTAACAACAGAGGGCAAATGAGGTCACTGGAAAACTAACTCCTGGGGCATGTCTGGCTTGTGAATGAGTTCATGACTTCTGTTAGGAGCTCCCATTCTCCCATTGAGATTACATTTCCTGCTGTAGACAGATCATGTGGGCTGAGCCAACAACTGCCCTTGGGCAAGCAGGAGGGAACACTGTGCCCTGAGCACACAACACTTAATCTGGGGGATGCTGCACAGGGGGCAGGAGCAGGGGGAGCCCTCCCAACATCACTAAATAACCCTGACAGCCCAGAGTGCTGGAGAAGCATTGTGTGCTCTCAGGTGTCTGCTCCAAGGGCAGAGACGTTGTGAAATGTTTCATTTCCCTCCATGGTATGAGAAATGTATTTTATGGCTACCAGTGTGAAGCACTTGGGTTAGGGGTGGGCCAAGGGTGCCCAGTGACTACATTAGGTAGTTTACAGACACCAAAGCAAAAAATCGGGCCAATTAATTAGCCAAGTATTTATGCTACAGCTCCCTGTGAGCTCCAGGAGGAATGGAGGAACTGTCCAGTATGAGAACTGAAAAAAGCAATACACAGACATGAGTTAATCTTGTTTTGACTTGTGAGTTTGCATGTAGTTAAGCATGAGGGTTGTTCACAATGGGGCCTGATGAGCCTTGATTTCATGTTTGTCTTTATGAAGTCTGGAAAGCTTTCCTGGAAAAATTCCCAGTGAAAGGCACTGGAGGTGGCTGACTTCCTCAGCTTGTGTTTCAAGGTGATGAATTCTCATGGGGCTATGTTATAAAAATGGCCTGGTCAAGGGAGGAGAGCATATACCTTTCAAAGGCAAGCTCAAAATTAGGAGCCTTGAGTGTTAGAGTTGTGATTGATTTCCCTAGCTCTTAGATAATTTCTATGACTTAGTAAAAGCATTTCTAAAAATAGGGTCTTTGTCTGAAAGGAGGAAAACAAGGTAAAATATCCTCAAATGCCTACTTGAGGTCTGCTTTCTGTGTTACAGCACTGGCTTGTATTTGAAATAGGGTTAAACAAATAGAAGGTTTTATTCTGTGCTGTAGCTTTAGTTTCAGAGTGCGGCATTTTTTTAAGCCCAGAGTGACTCAGAACTGTAGTAGACTGGCTAACCTATAACTATCACAATAGTTGGAAAGCTTCCTTGCCTGAACCAGCATCTGGAAGGTAATTGCTGCTTAACATTGCTTAGTGCAGGCCTACCCAACTTTGTGACCCATTGATTATCATTTCATCTGACAACAAAGAAGGTAAAGGTGGTCACAACCTCAGCTTTCTTTATTACCTAAGAAGTGAATCAGCACAAAATTCACAGGTTTTTCTTCTGGGGTTGCTTTCAGGACTATCTGGAAAGCCTGCAGTGCTATTCATATTCCTTGGCAAATGAAGAAGGATTGTTGCCCTGAAATGGAAGGTTTTCCTGGTAGCTACACAAGTGTCCATTTGGTGGCCACAGGCTTGGAGAGCAGTTCAGACACAACTGGTCACAGGTAGATAAGCCATGGACACACAGAAGCTGAAGATTAGACACTGCAGCCTAATTAATACATTAATTAACAGCACTAGCCCAATAAGAAAGGCTTATCATAGATGTGAACATTTTTCTGCAAAATTGAAGGCTACTTACTCAAATCCAAATTTTCTTCTCTTAAGATACTCACATGAGTTTGTGTTACACTGATGTGTGCATAACTGACAATTCCAGAAAATATCACGTACTCCCAAAACAGCACTAGTGTACAAAGGGAAATTAGGATAGAACAGTATAATTCCAGTTGGAAGGGACCTACAGTTATCTTCTAGTCCAAATGCTTGACCACCTCAGGCTGGCCAAAAGAAGTTAAAGTGTACAGAAGACAAACCTCTTTGCCCTACCTCACCTACACACCTGAGAGCTCCCCCTGTGCAGCACCAAGCCCTGTCCTTTGCACAGGGCTGCAAGGGGAACCCCAGAATTAGGGGGGGGGGGGGGGCTGCTGGGGAGACCTCCTACAGTAACTGGGCTCCCCCAAGGTGGCTCATGTCAGGAACATCACTAGAGGTACAGCAGCTTCTGAATGAGACATGGGATTAATTTTAATTCCTCTATCCAGGCCTCCTCTCTGGCCTTATTTGTGAGAACTTAAAAAATCAGATATTTTCGTCTTTTAGTTTTCAGTTCATGGGTGTTTCAAAATGCTTGGATAGTTTCCCTGAGGAAAGCTTAAGAAAGCTCTAGAACAACTCAAATAGTCTTATTCATTGCAGAGTCCCCAAAGGATGCCAAATTTAAACTGAATTCCTGCTTGAAGAGGAAATGAAAACAGAGAGGAAGGGGTTTGGAGGATCAGAGGATTTTTAATTAGTTTGTGGCGGAGACAGTGGAATTAAATGCTGTAATACTTGAGTGCCTCTCTGCACATTGTTCTCTCCAGGGTCAGCTCTGTGAATCTGCTGAGTGACAGAAGGAAAGGGTAACCTTATTGCTTCCTTCTTCCATGTTCTAATCTCAAATCAGCACAGCACTGTTAAATTCTACTCTTACCTCTCTCTCTTTTTGACTTTACAAGAGTTCTATCCCAACACAGAAGGGAAGAGAAATGACAATTGGATCATGTACATATCTCACATCTGGACTCCTCCAGCAGTACTGCAGCTGCCAGGCCAGGTTGCTCTAGTTTGTTAACTATTTAATTCAGCAATGACCTACTCTATCTTTTGTATAAAAGAAACCACATGAATCACAGCAGCTTTTCTGTATTCTGTCCCCAACAGTCAGCTGGTTGTGGCTCCTGCAGCACTGGCTGGACACAGCAGCTGCAGATGCTCCTTTTCCCCAAATGAAACACAGTACAACAAGTTTTCAGTGCTTGTTTTCCAGATACTGCTCTTACATAGAGAATTGGCTAAAGAACATAAAGTTATGCAAACTTCCTATCAGCATAATGCCAGGCATTTAGAAAACTGACTTGACCTAGTTTCTAATTTGTAGAATCAAGTAGTGACTTGCAGTTTAATATATGAAAAAAATCCTTAATTAAAAAATTGTGTTGCACACATACTCCTTCCTTTCAATCTCATGCTTGTATCATGCTGTGCATGCTACTAATTCAAAAGGTTGATATGATCACAGACAGCCCAGCTTCTAGGATTTACCATTCAAACACACTTGAACTGGCATGAAAAATGCAATAAAATAATTCTTTCAGACAAGTTTAGAGAGAGGTATTCCCAAAAGACAGAATTCTGGCTTCCAGCCACATAAAGCTTACACTTTGTCAATAACACAGTGAAGGAAGGCATGAATGAATTTTATTTCATTGGACAAGTGACTTGGAATACAGATAAGGCAGGGTGAGCATATAAACCTTTAAATAAATGTTTTAGCACTATCTAGAAGGGAGGAATGCAATTGATTCCAATCTTTTCTGACAGAAAATCAGTTCCTCTGAAGCTCTTGGGGCAACAAACACTAACTAAAAGGGTCTGTTACTAATAAAATCTTTAAGTACAGCAAAGCAAGATGTTGTCGTTTGAAATTAATAAGCCACAATTAAGGCAAATTATTACTCTGTACTTTAATTGAAATATTAAACTGTGATATGAGGTCTTTGTTTTACTATGATTTTAAGAACCATGTAACTTTGAAGAGGGATCTTTAAAGAGCTCGAGGAAAACCCAGCAGAGCAATAGCTGACAAACCCCCCCGACAAAACACAGTGCAAACAGCAGCAGTAGGAATTCCAAACACTCTGTCATACTCTGCTGGGGTTTCTCTCTAATGAGCACAACTGTAGTACCTGGAACTGCTACAAACAACTAAAAGAAAACACTGATTTCTGGTTGTGCCCCCCATTCTTTGTTCTGTTTTGTGGCAGTTACCTCATACAAAGTTGTTTTGTGGAAAATCTTGACCTTTCCCTCCCTCTCTGCTTGTTTAACATGAACCTTGTTTTATTCTCTACAGTGATACTACAAGCTGGATCAGTAAATACTGCTGTTACAATTCTGGTTTTGCTTTGCAAAGACGTGTTATGCATCAGAATGAAGGGGGGCATTTAGTGTTTTAGGAGAGCCACGTTTGGAATTTCTACAAGAGAAACCCTCTGCAAGTGGCAATTTCTTTCACATTATAAATCTAACTCAAACCAGTATATATGGATGTTCAGTTTTATTTGCAAAACCACAAGTTGATAAAATTTACAAATAACACTCAACATTATTATCTTGGGGGCTAAGGATGACTGGTATGGCTCAAAGAAGGGACTGTACTCAGTCACAACCCGAATGTCAAATGAAATGGTGCCTCATTCCCACTGCCAATCCCATACCAGCTCATAGGAGCCACTATATTTTTAGTATTAAATGTTATTTTCCTAATGCTTTCCATAATGGAAGCAAAAATTGCAGAATAGAAAAAAAGGTCTCGTGCTTGTACAAAGTACATTCAGTGGCTGCATTGATGCTTTTAGCCTAAAACACGTAGTAGCAGTAGTACTAGTACAGTAGTAATCTGTATTAGTTGGTAGAAAACACTTTTTACATTGAATTTGCTTTCAGTTTACTATTTACTGAAAGAGACCTTTTGAGATTAAGTCAGATAACAGTGTTAATATAACAGAAAAAATCACACAACTCCAGGTACACAGGCTTGCAATTGTTATTACCTAATAAAGAGCACTCAGGGTCTGTTTCTGTGCCTTCCCAGCCCATAAATCACAGAATTTCAGGATTCTAACTTCAGCCTTTTCATCTTAATTTTTATTTTTATTTTTATAATTAACTATTCAACCTTTAGACTTCAAGGTGACAAGACTTTGGCCCCGTACGAACTAAAAACACAAGTGGTGAGCTCAAGATTTAGAAATAGAAAATTGTATCTCTATTTTCATAATTCTACAGTGAGAGAGGCAATAGAATCTATTTCACTATCTTGTTACAGACATAAACCTCCAACACTCAGGGTAGCTATTTCTGAAGGGGCTGCCTTTCAGTTTTGCCAAAGAAAGCATTCAGCAACTGCACGGGAAAAAAAAAAAATCAAGTGTTAAAGAATGGCCAGCATTTTCCTTGCAGCTGATGGATGACTCTGTGTGGTAATCGATACTTCTGCACTGTTGAACCCAAAATAATTGCATAAAGTCTCCAGAGCTCAAGACTTTTCTCAGAAGCCTCTAAGAAATACATCCTAGAACTCTTAGCACCAGCAAAGGGTGGAATACAGGAACACAGCCCTTTGCACTCTCTTCTCTGAACTGCTTATTTCTGGCAACAGGCTCCGTAGGTATATGCTTTGAATAAATTTCTGGTTTTGAATGATACTAAAAAGTGTCTACATTCTGCAGTGAGATGTCCTGATAGTTAAATCTATGAAAGAAACACTCTTGTACTTAGGAAACATTTTTAAATGTGCATTTTAACATTCCATCAACGTGAACAGAATTTCCTGCCTTTTAACAAAGTGCTTCATATTTAAAATCCTGAAAATGTTTCCAGATAATTTCTTTCGTGTTTTCTGTCTTTATGGAAATCTTTCAGAAGTTCCTCTTGATTTGAAATACATAGAGGTACCAAACTTTGCTAACTAATTTTCATCCTGCTCTAATGACTGTAGATCCCATCAGTGGGCAGCAGGTGTTTTTGTTTCATACAAAAGCTGTTCAACTAACTACTGATTCTACAGGCAGTGCTGACACTCTGGAACTTTAAAAATCACTTAACTTCTGAGGAATTGCTTAAATAATGAGAAGTTACTGATTGACATACCATGGAAAATTTTCAATGGAGTAATTTGACAAGTATTTCTATCTTCAGCTGAAGGTTACTTTTCTTTTGTTAAATATAAGTTTCAAATACAGTTTTCCTTAGTGCTGAAGAGTAGACTGGTTGTTCCTCAGTAAAGAGCTGGCTGTGACAAATGACTGGATGAAGCAGTAACCTCAAAGATGACTTGAACAAAAAATCAAATAAGAAAGATACCAACTATTGTATTTATAAAACCAGAAGTACCCTGTGACTTTCTCCATATGCCAGAACATACAAGTCTTTTGAAGTTATAAAAACTCTTTTAAAGTACTTTTAAGCACTTAGGGGCTCTTTTAAAGAACTCTCTTCTTAATAGAAAAACAGGCAGCTTGGAGGTCCAGGTCAAGGGAGGTGTGTTTGGCAATTTAAATCAGCTCCTGTGTATTCTGAGGTTGTGTGTCCTGTCCTTAGAGCTGACCCACAGGCAGATATGGCCTCACAGCTGGATGGCCCAGCACTAGCACCAGTTAGCAAAGGTTGTCCACAGCCACGTTGCACAGAACTGGGCCTTCGTGCTCTCCAAGGCCCTTACAGCCCTGAAACTTCCTTTTCCTTTTTGTTTTTGTTTCAAAGCAGTGGTGTGTTCACAACGTGGTATGGGAAGCACACTCAGGATAGCATATGTGACATTAAAGAGTGAGCAACTACCTGGTATGGTAGCAAAGAACTGTCCTGGATGGAAGAACCAGGGTAGTGTTGGATACATCCATATTTTCTGGGTAGGGCTTGTAAAAACTCTCCTTAAAAACAGGTTTATGTTTTCCTCTAGGACTAGCTGGGGCTCACTCCAGCAGGCAGTATGAAGTGACCCCATGTATTTGCAGTATGGAAAACTGTCCTACAGCAAAGCAGGGATATGAGGAAGACTTTGCCTTCTGCTCCTCCACTGGAGGCATCTTCCTTAACTTGCTGTACCATCTATTTCATTTCACATCACTGCAGTACTTCCTCTGATTCCCTGTCCTCCTCCTGTTCTGACGACATCCTTTGCCAGCAAGTAAGCTTCTGATACTGATTTTTCCAAATACAGCTAGTTGAAAATATTAAATTAATGCAAATCAAGCATTTGTGCATACACAGAGGGACAAATTTGGTTTTGATCAACTGAAGCTTTTTTCCAAATGTTGTCTCAAGACATTTCTGCTGACTTCCTAAAATAATAAAAGCTTGTGGTGAGAGAGTTTTATTGTTCAGGGGTTTTTTACTAGCTGTATCAAATAGTAAGGGAAAGCACCATTAAGATTTCAACATATCCAGTTGTGCTTGCTTTCCTAGAAACTAAACCAAACCGTTAAATTTCTTGTCAACAGGCAGTGATTTTCATGGATGACCCAGACTCGCTGCACCTGTAAGTCTTTAAATAGCTCCACTTTCAGCTGCGACAGCTTCCAGGAGTAATTAATCCTGAACATGCTGTTTCACGAAAATGACTTGGTGATTTTAGAGCTGTATTTTCCCTTAAGTGAAAATGCCATGTTATTGCCATATCAAGCTAGCTGTCATTCCCAGCTGCCTTCATGGAGCCAGTGGGATGCAAAACTGCAAGGGAATCACTTTGCTTCCCTTGGAGCTGGGGAACAGCACTAAATCAGTGAGCTCAGTGCTGCTAGAAAGAAGGATTCTGAGAACACCATCTGTTCCCAGGCAGATCAGGGGGATGATTTCGGTGTGTAATCCACACTGTCATCCCTCGACTGTGTAAAGCACCAGGCTTGTGCCAGCTCCCACAGAACACTGCCCCACACTGCTCCTGATGCTTTCCTGCCCTGCTGGGCAGAGCAGGTTTGGGCTGAGCTCCCCCTCTGTAAGAGGGTAGTGGCACTCTGAATTCAGTCTTCAACGTAGTCCAACACAGGGAGCAAAGTCAAATCCATGAGCGGTTTCACCGTGGATACAAGCGCACTGCACGTCTCCCTAACACAGCCTTGGGTACATAAGTGCCCGAACTGTGATGTTCTCAGCACAGTGTAAAGCAGTTGTACCTTGGAGGCACAGTTCTTACCTTCCTTCCTGTCCCACAGAGCAGCCATGGCTGGCACAGACAGTCAGTCTGACCCCACCGGCCTCTTCCTCCGTGCGCTGCCTCTCGACAGGGATGAGGCCAAGGCTCTTCCATTTCTGTGCTCCAAGGCAAATGAACCAATTTCCTGTTATTCTGCACATTCAAGAAAGAAAAAGGCAAATTAACACAACATAAGGATAGAAAAGCAAGGAGAAGAAAGTTTGCTGAGTGATCTTAAGGAAGTTGGAGGTGTGCTACGCTGTCCACCCTCATCTCTGCAGCACCACCAGCAGCGGGTCCCCCCTCTGATGTGGTTCACCTTGAAGGATGCTGCAGGAAGATTTCATCCTAGAGAAATACCATGCAGATGGATTTGAGTCAAGATTTTTAGCATTTGAAATGAGCAAGGGAAGGTGATTTCTATTCCTGACTCTGGCACTGACACACTGTCTGACTACTCAGCTCATTTTCTGTGGTCCCAAACTATCAATCCAGAAGTTCTGCCCACTGACTGTCAGGGCAGCATCAGCTCTTGGTAGGGAGCAGTTATTGCAATCACACTGGGAAATGTTTTTAATAGTATAAAAACCAAGGTATGAGACATATAGCATTGCATTATGTGTTAAATAGAGCTTTAATAGAAATATTTTGTTGTAATTTGCCTTTCTTGACTTTTCTTTCACATACAATAAGAAATTGAAACAATTCGCTAGAGTCAAAGTGATGATTACAGCATAACTTTAAACCCTGATTATATTTTCCTTTGTGGACAGTGTGTGTGAGGAAGGAAACATACAATTCACACACTAACTGGTTAACACATTTGAGGCACTCGATACTGAATCAGTGAGGCCTCATTTACTTCTAGTCTTAATTCCAGCATCCCCCCAAGGACCAAATAAATGTAAAACCTGGTTTTGCTGCAGTAATTTATTCCACTTGTTGAAAAGTCTTACAACGGGGTGTGTGATTCCAATAGTGAAAGACAAAAGTAATTATATACCTTAAGAATGAAAACTTCCTATGCTTCAGAAGCATTTCACTTTGACTTGTATTCGTTCTCTCTTGAGTAACTCGTACAACTGAAGGTGGAGCTTAAATTGATATTAAATATTACTTTATGTTTAACAAGGGCAACAAGTCAATTCCATTTTAAAAACAAAGTAAGATTGGCAAAAGCCTATCAGCAGAGTGAACCGGGGTTGGGAAATCCCAAGTGAAATCCAAGCAGTAATAAAAGTCATTGCTGACTAAGAGAAATTCATCTAAAGAAAGGAGGCTACAGGCAAGAAATCTCTTTTCGCAATGCGGGATTTTTTGTATTTTTTCTGATCAGCTGAACTTACTATTTGAAGAGGTTTCCTATTTTAACCCCTCACGATGTTGATAACATTAACTAACAAATATAAGGAGATCTTGTTTTCAAAGCCATGTTCACTGGTTGATACTAGGATATTTTATTTTATATTAGTAACAATTTTACAGTAAACATTGGGACATTAGCATACAGCTACTGTAATTTACTGGAAAAACTAGCACAGCATTTGACAGGGCTTGGGGTCATTACTCTACACCTGCAACACTGCTCTGACAAAGGACAGGATACTGTGTGACGAAAATTAAAGCCTCAAAACACAGAACCCATATGTGTTACCACAGGAAAAAAATGGTAGCAAGCTGAGGGAGTTTTGTATGAGGTCGTAATTTTTGTTTACTGCCTCTGTTAAATTATTTAGGAAACCCCTACTTAGTTTATTTTTTTAAACAAGATATTCTGTGCCTTGATGTAATCTTTTTCTTTGTGCAAAAGAACCTGTATTCAAAGCTAGAATTTAAGCACAGGTAGTGTTAAATATGAGTGTGTGGATTTGGGGATTTTGTTTGCTTGAGTTTTTAAAAGAAAAACTTTCAATATTTTTGAATAGGCAACTTCGTAGAAACCAGTAGTGACCAGGAGCAATAGTCTGAGCAGACAGCATTGCTTGTTTTTTAAAAGGACTTCTTCATAACCTGAATGTGGTTCTTATGACTACTTACCTCATAAAATCAGATCTGGTAGTCCTCAAGATTTCAGTTCTTTGTGACAGAGAGCAGAAAGCATACAAAACCTACCTAACTGCATTTCTGCTAATTTTTTTTGTAGGTAGCATTCCTGTTTGTGTATTAGACACAGACATCAGTCCCAGAGTCATACTGCTTTCCCTGCCTGCCCTTTGCCTCGACCCAGGTGAATATAGTTTTCCTCCTTCCCTGCATGTATCACAGAAAGCCACCCAAATACTTCAAAGTAACACATATTCCTTGTTACCTCCAGTTAAAAATGGTAACATCAGGAAAAAACCTTTCCTCTAGAGGGTAGTTGGGCACTGAACAGCATCCCCAGGGCACTGGTCATGGCCCCAAGGCCACCAGAGCTCCAGGAGCTCTTGGACAAGACTCTCAGGGACATGGTGGGATTGTTGGGGTGTCTGTGCAGGGCCTGGACTTGGACTTGATGATCCTGATGGGTCCCTTCCAGCTCAGGATATTCTATGATTCCATGTTCTTCATGATCAATGAGCTGACTGCTTCACCCCATAACCAACAATTAGCGCTGGTTATAACCCACCAACAGTTTACCTAGAATGAAATTAAGTTTCCATTAAACTGCAAGGTGAAGGCAACTAGCCAACATCTGAGTGGTTCCCCTTTTAACTGAGTGTATCTAATTTCAGATTTCTTCGAAGTTCAATCCTTCATGTCCTCTCCACAGGAGTAAACCCTCCTCCCTCATAAGGCCACTGTTCTCCTTCATAACTCCTGTGCTAAGTGACCCCTCTGTCCCCATTGCCTGCTGCTAACGTAGTGAGCAGAGTTTAAAATTGAACACTACTTGCTGGTTCCCTTTTAGGCACCACCATCACACACACAAATACACCCTGAGCCAGTTCTGAGACCTGATCCAGCTGAGACTGAGTATTACCAAAAGCTGTTTTAGCTGCAGCCACACAGAGGAGCACCAGAGCCCCAGGAGCAGGCTGGGAGAGCAGGGCAGGACAACAGCAGCCTGGATTTAGATCGGCTTAACTCATAACAGGATTAAATCCCAGCATCAAAAGACACAGACTGGTAGGATTTAAAAGAATATGACACTTACTGTGTGCAATTCTGAGAATGACTTTACCATGCCCCCTTTATTTTCTGTGTGAAGGGGCCTCTCATCTCTGTCACTTCTTTATCAAGGCTTGGGAATTAGTGCCTTATGGAAAAGTGTGTCAGTGCCAATCAGGTAAATCAGTGAACCCTGCCTAATTCTAGTGCAGGGCACCATTCCTGCATCTTACTCTTCATGTGCAGTCATACCAAAGCCTGGGATTGTGGGCTAGAGCCTGACCCTTTCCTCTCCATCCTTTACTCAATATAGTGCCAACTTTTTATCTAGTAACCTTGGCTCTCCACATGCTCCAGCTCTGTCCAGATAACCTCACTGACAGACATGCTGAGGAAACATCTCCTCAGTTCCTATTTCTTTGATGTAGTACCTGGGTGACAGAAGATCCTCTGAGCTGTCTGGATCAATCAAGACAGAAATATTAAAAAACACTAGAGAACTTTGTCCAAAGAAGTCAAGTGAAGAAATGTAGCTGAAATGCAAACACACTCATATGAGGGAGCAGATGGGAGAGGCTGAGGATCACAGTTCAGAACTTTGTGCCCCAATTTAAATTCAGTCCTTATCTGGATCTGGCCAGAGCACTTCAGCTGATACATCTGTGTTCAAGTAGTAAGTGTTAGAATATGTGGGATTCAACACAAGTTCACATAATTTCAGCTCAGACTCAGGTCTTGCTGAAACATCACTGGCTGCACACACTGAGAAACAAGACCCACAGAGTGTGGTAGATGTAATGAGAATTAAGTGTGGGCAGTTATAACCAAAGACCAGTGAAGTTCCAAACACTGACCACAGTCATTCAAGAGAAAATACTCAAACCATGAAGCAATGTACACATGCAGTTACAAACAGTTTTTCATCGAATAATTACTTCAGATTTTCATTAGATACTCATCTTTCTTCTTTACATATATAAAACTTGGACAAATGACCTTAGAATAAAATAAGTTCTCTGTAAAAAGAACACTTTTTAGGGCTGAATTTGCATTTACCTTTTCTGAGGTTGCCACTAAAACTTTTTGATCCTCCTAAACCTCGGCTTACCCAACTCTTCCATGAACAGAGTTAATGGAAGGAACGGTAACACCCCTCCTCTGGTGATCTCTCCACACTGAAAATTCATGAGCAGGCCAGTTACACAGCATCCCTCTCCCCCTCACAGGTACACTCAACCCTCTCACTTGTGAAGTTAATTTAGTGAGGTTAAATGACACAGTATATCTGACTACATTTTCTCAGCTCCAGCTGGAGCCCAGTCAGGGTTCCCAGGTAAGGAAAGGAATACTCTCTCTGCCTGGCTTTCATACCTGCTACAAAAAGGATTGCATTATTCTCCCCCCAGCCTCAATTACCAGGCTGTGGAAAGAACTCCAATTAAGTGGTTAGCCATAATGGCATGGCAGCCCTTCAGGAAACTGCCTATCTAAATAGAGATGTACGGAAGGCAGTTTTCTCTCTAATAGTGATGCATTTTCAATTTATGCAATACAAAGTGCATTGGTCTGCAGTGTCCCTGGCTACTGATGATTAATAGTCCATACACTGCAAGGGGCTACAAAGAAAAGTGCCAAGGGAAGCAGATGCAGCGGGTTTTATATTATCATGACTGCAACAAACTCATTCAGTGGTGTCAGCTCTGACTGCAGGATTCTGATTATGAAATATGATGCGTGTTGAATTTAATGGCTTTCTCTGCCCTTCTGGTGAGTTCACTGCTTTCCAATGTCATTTTGTGTTCTCATCTGAGTGGTAATAAAAGGAATATCATTGACTGTGCTAGCTCTGTAACCACTGTGTGTTTTACAATAAATTGTGTTTCAGGACCTTTCTACCCAGGAGAGTGTGCAGGGCCAGAAAGTAACATTCCCCAGTTCTCCAATATGAAGGCTTTCTGTGAGAGAAAGGAAATTATGCAGGACTGCCCTTCTCTTGAGGCATTCCTTATGTGAGCAGGACATCTCTTTTTCAAGTGGTTATATAGTAAAAAGATCAGTTTGGATTGCAAATAATAAAAAAACCCAACAAATAAACAGCTACTGCTAGAGAGCAGAAATTATGATACCTTGATGACCAGAGGATAAAAGTTGTTTAAAATAAAATGTAAATAAGGAACCTGGACATACATGGTGTCATCCATGTAGAAACATAAAGTCAAGGGAGATATCTAAAGGGGGATTTCTTCATCCAGCAAATCATTATTCTGTCCAACCTGTCAGTGAGCTGTGGCCTACACCACTGAGTCAAGATCTTACTTGCTGGAGAGATACAGGTGTAGCTACAAAATACTCTAATAACTGTGAAGTCGTTATATTGGTTTCTCAAACAAAATAAACTTTGTAAAAATGCATTATGTCAGTGTCAGCGTTGAAGGGTGCACACCAGATTCTTCATGCTGCCAACCAACACTGACCAAGCTGGGATGGCTCTATCCCAGCAGGAACAATACAGATCTCTGCAGAGAGAAGAGACAGTCTCAAAGCTGAGCTATTTTGCCTTACCTGAAGGAATTCCAGTGGTTCCATCCTCCTTGCCCATATCCGTCTCCTACCTGTGTGAGCAACAATGGGGGCTCTGTCGTTCCCACAGCTGCATCAGTCAGGGAAAAGCAACATAACAGATAAATAGAAAGAAACACTCTGTGAGATTCTCAGATAAATCCACCTGTCTGATCTTTCACCTTGGAATCTACTGGAGCCAGCATGAAACGCAGCAGCGACAGCTGGATCAGTGGTTGCGTGAGCTGGAGGGCAAGTCCTGTCATGTAGACAGGGTAAGACACAACCATGTTTTCTTCTTTCGACCATGAAGAGGCACATATCAAAGCTTACTCACTTTTGCACTTCACAGTTTCATGACTGGCCAAATCTAGAGAGTAGCAGTGAAACGGCAAGAGGTGCTTATCATGAGGAGCAAAACCATCTTCACTGAGGCAGGAAGCAACTGACACAGAAAGAGTATTTTCTCTTTGTAAATGCAAATTCCAAAGTTCACCTGTGCTGTTTTCTTAACTACAGCCCCCTCTGATGGAGTACTGCTGTTTCTAGAAACATAAGAAATGTTTTTCCAAGCAGGAGGACAGAAAGTTTTGCACGTACATTTCAGTTCACTACAGTCTGAATCCAGGGCTGGGGCTGTATTTTTAAAGTCATGAAACCAAAGTGCAGAGGCTGTTCCTAAGAATTTACAGTTGAGGTGGAAACTCACCTTAAAAGAAGTAAGGAAGTATATTTTTCTGGTTTTTGGAAAAAAAGATCACCACCAAACCAGGACACAGTCCCGTTAACACCACACAGAGGTGCACACGGCCACACACAGCCAGCGCTACCCCAGCTGAACTCTGCCTTAAATGTAGTGAGTTTGCATTCAGCAGTCCAATTGTATCCCACACCACTTCATTTATTAGGTTTTCATATAGAACCTAGGAATGAAACTTCCACTTTTAGGATAAACCAGAACGTTTTTAACCTTGTTTTTTTGTCTAGTTGAAATGTCACTGGTATTCTCAACCATATTTTATACATGAACACGTAAAAAGCTTTGCCTAGAGGATAAATGAGAATTGTCTTTTGTCCTTTCAGACTATACTTCATATATTTTCACATAAAAATGTACTGAAACAAGATTTAAAACTGTTATACATTTCATTGAGATCTACCTCCAGAGGGAGAAAAAAAGCATATTAACATTTAACATGGTGGTTTTGTCTTTCTCCCTGTTTGCTGAAAAACTTGCAACAGTTGAAGGGTAGAAATGTCAGGCAGAAATTGTGATCTACCTCAAAATTAAATTATATATTGCCATAACACAACAGAGCCTTTGTCCTTTCTGCAATTCTCAGTTCCAGTGGAGAATCATCAAAGGGGGTAAAAATGAGAGAAAACAGAGAACAAAGGCCCCAGGAACATCACAATCAGCTTGACAAGCCAGTGGTGGTGTTACCTGCTACTACCATCTTTTAATTTCCTCTGGAATGCAGGTACAAGCAGGTGCCTGTCTGGGGGCAGAGCACAGTGCAGGGACACAGGAACAGGCCGCTGGTTCTTGGGCTGGAAACACAGAGAGGCCTCAGCTGCTGCCAGTGACTGAGGAACAAAGGAAATCTCCTGGAAAATGCAGACTATCCTCCCTCCTGCTGTGCTCGGTGCTGGTGTCTGCTGTTTACAAGCAGAGACATTGCAGCTGTCTTGGACAAGGCAGAGACAGCTGGCACTGAAACAGCAGCCCTGTCAGAAACTGCATCCTTGAGTCTCCTCTGCCCAACAGCCCATGAAGTGCTGTGCTCAAATTTAGATGTCTACATGAACAGTGAGACCGATCCAGCACTGAGAGGGCCAGAGCAGGCCAAATGCATCCAAGATGTTCTTCCCAGGCCAACAGCAACTCTGCACAGTGAAAATTACCTCAGCAGGTCAAGGCAGGAGAGTTTCAAGCAGGTAAAGAAAGGTTTAGTATGACTAAGATAAAAGTCAGCTGAGTTACGCTGTACAGATGGGGGAAGGGAAGTAAGATGATCTACTCCCTGTAGTGCCCAGTATCAGGTGCATTTCTTATTCTAAATGTTTGAAGAATGTTTGAAGTTGCAAATTTTGTCCTCAAGTTCAACAAAGCCTTTAAGCACCTGCCTTTTTGTGCTGACTTCAGTAGGGCCTCAGAGCAAGCCAACATGTTTACATCCATCTTTCTGACCACTCTCCGCAACATCACCACAGGGCACACTCCACATTCACACCTATCCCTAAAATCCTGTCTGCAGCAGCTCTGGTGTCCCTGCACAGTGCATCCCTCGGTCTGGAAGCCTTTGCTTCAGATGACTACAATTAGCCAGGTTTGTGACCAAGCTCAGCATTTCGGGAGCTCCTGTGCTCTCCCACCAGAAGCACGAGGCAAGGCTGGATTTCACCTGGAGTGCCTGATTGCCAACAAGTGCTCCTTAGTAACACCCAAAGCCTCCACAGCCTTGCTGTATGATTTATGAGAGATTGTGATGGTGATACCCGTGAAATACCACATCACCAAGGGCGGTTTGCCAGTTTGGGCTGGACAGAATTTTACACCAGTTGTGCCTGTAAAAGAGCACATGCCAAGAATTGTTATTTTGTTATTTTTACTCAAAGGCCATAACTGAAGTGCCCTGGTGGGAAACATGGAAATCCATCGACTTTCCTGCAATTCTTTAAAGCAAATGAATAAAAAAAACCAACAAAGTTTCTTCCTTTTTTCTTTGTTAACATTAGATTTTCTCCTAAAATGTTGTTGTAATACTGTAAACGTTGTTGTAATACTGTTTAGGGAGACACAGCTGCAAAACCTGACAGGCTTGAAGAGCAGTTCTAGAATTTGCTCCTTACTAACAGCATTCTGACATATTCAAATCTGTCATTAGACTCTATAAAGCTACTCAGAGTCGGTGTCAGTTTAATGATGGGAGAAAGGAGCCCTATGTTCAAGGAAGCCCCCAATATCTTTCCCAGTGCCCCTGGGGGAGCGGGGCACAGAGCAGGCGTTTTCTTCTCATTCCATCCCTCCCAACCATGGCTGTTTTAAACCAAGTGTGCACCTCCATGCTCTAAAACTGAGATAGCAGGGCAGCCTCTCAGCCACAGGAGAATAGATGTACAGGGCAGGGAGGATTAATATTCTTGGAGGTTTTCCTTAGTCTACAGGAAGCCAGCACAAAGGCACTAATAACCTCTTCAAGTAGAGAACATTTTCTCATGGGGACAATAGCTCAAGGATAGAGCTTTTATACTATAAAGTAACATTATCTTGTATGAAAACTAACTGGTTTTGGCTTTTTAGTGCAGAACTAAGCTACCTTAGTTTTACCTGTGCATCTGCACCTGTGTAAGGAAATTTTGAAATGTCAACAAAATGTGTTTTAAGGAGTCTATCTTATGCCTCCTCTTTTGCATTTGTTTCATAACACAGAAATAGAAATTAAAGGCCTTCACTACAGTTTAGGCAGCTTGCCAGTACCTATTTTCTAGCAATAAAATATGTACAAATTAAGGAATCTCATGTGGAAAATTCATTCAACAGCCTCAAAAGCCAAGTGAATGGTAATTACTTCAAACACAATGTGGTGGCAATCAGGCAAGATTGGATCATGCTATTAAATGTATGTCTAAATTTTTAAGAACCAAGATAATTATGAATTATGAAAATAACTCAGACAATGCAATACCAAATACAGTGTTTGTGGAATAAGAGAGATCTTAAAGGAAGAGAGAAGACTTCATTCCAACACCTGCATAGAAATAACTGAAGGGCAAATATGGGGCTGTTATTTTATTTCCTTACTTCTAGCCATCATTTTACACTTTAGGGTGGCTCATGGATGCCTTGAGGTATGGAGCAAGTGGAAGCATATAAAATAAAATTCAAGTAAAAGGATTTATCCTGCTCTACTAGAAGTAATGACAGCTCTTTCTAGCTCACATTCATATATATTGCAGTATAAAAACAAATTAGCATTCTTAGTTCCTGTGCAAGTTTCCTTTAATCTGGAAAACAATTTCAGTGCTCATCCACTTATGCAATGCCAGCTGAATAAACCCAGTTCATTCCCCACAGGTAAAGCTGAACAGAACTTTTGAAGTAATTAACCACCAGAACAGTGTACCTAAGGGTATGGTTGAAATTCCATCTATGAAACCTTTAGGACTACACATTTTGCTACAAACATGCCAAACCACAACCAGCTGTAAGAGGCTAGAAAACCTCTTGGATAATGCTGAGTGTCACACTGGTTGACAACAATAATTTTGTAGGTGAGCACGAAATCAAACATAGTAATTAGTAGGGGAGAAGGAGTTGAAGAGGGAAGTTCTCAAAGGCAGATCGGCATCTGCCTCTCTTGGAAGAAAAATTAGGCCCCAGACTTTGCAAAATCTCTCCACAAGCATCCAGCACACCGGAGCCAACTGCATATTCATCACATGCCCAAGGATTCAAGCTCTGTTTTGCTGTAGATTATGTTGGAACATTTACAGGTTTCCCTTGCTCGGATTCGCTTTGCCCAAAGACATGCTCAAGGACTGAAGAGAGAATCTACCACAGTAGAAGCCCACGACATTATGAATGGCACAAAAAAGTGAGTAAAGGAAGAAAAATGTTTACTTCATTCAAGAAGAGCTCTGAGGCACCAGTGACATTTTCAGCAGAAGAAATCAGATTTTGGAAGTCATTGCCACAAGATGCTGAGGGTGTAAAATAAAAACTTAAAGAGGGATTGGACACACATCACAGAGAATAAATTACTGTAAAACCTAACAGTGCTCATATAGCTTCTGGCACAGGAGAGCTGTCCTCCTCTGCTGGCTGGGAACTGTGGGGGCCTTTCTGGGGAGAGCTCCCTCAGTTCCAGCCCTCAGTCAGTGCATGCACTGCATTTTCTGCAGTGTCAGCCCTGCAGGTCATGGCATTGCTAAGGTAACTCCACTCAAGTCAGGGCACTCCAGGGAGGGATTCATCCAATGTAATCATTTTTGTCTGCAAGAAATCTAAGCCAGTTGATTAATTTATCAAACTGTTGTGCACTGTAACTCTATTCTAGTAGATGCAACCCATAGTGCAGAGGGTGCATCAATATAGCTCAGCCAGGAGAGCAGTAGATTCTCTAGAAACCACTTGTTAGGGAAAAAAAAGAAAACCTTCTTAAATTTTTTTTTAAAAAAGGAGAGTATTGAGAGAGACTATCCTCCCTCTCTCCAAGTTAAATGAAGTAGGAAAAGGTCTTAAACCATAACCACCATAGTGGGAATTCCATACATTCTCTTAGTTCCTATTTTTATTAGAAATTGAACGGGACTCCATAAAAAAGTCAAATAAAGCATGTGCCTTCATTTCTTCATTTTCCCGAGATGATTTGGTTTCACCAAAGATCAACAAGATAGAAAAAACAACTTTGAATTGCTCAAAGATATTGAGAAGATGCTTTCTTAAAAATTTACAAAATAGAAACAACCTTCAGCATTACAGGTCCTGAGTGCATTTCCCGTGTGCCCAGCAAAGGCTGGGCAGTTACAGTGCACAAACACAGCCACAGTCCAGTGGCTCAAGAGAGGAAACTTGCCACTATCACCTTCAGGATTTCTTTTTAAAATCACAGTTCTTAAGACATGGTTAAACCATGCTGATGGTTTAATTCTAACTCTTCATGGATTTCTGAACCTGTACTGCCATTTGCTCCATACACAGCCCTCCCCTCGCACTACTGCACCCAGGATCTGGCTCCTGAGCACGGTGGCAGAGGTACAGGGTGTGCCTGTGGCTGACCCGTGGGTGAGGACCCAGCCCAGGTGACATTAAACTCAGTTCAGCACAGCAGCAGCTCAGTGGCACTGCTACCTCTGCATGATCAGCTTTGGCATCTCCAACACTGTGGATTTGCTTGCAATGTCACATCCACTGTGGGATTTGCACTGTGGGATTTGCACTGGGGGTGCACTCACCCACGCTGGGAGAGTACAACTTCCTAATACCTCTATTGCTAGTACCTAGTACAGCACTCCAACATCCAAAAGTGCTGCAAAAACCAGAGCGAAAAAATTACCTGTTAAGGGTAGAACTTCCTGACCAGACCGAGAGTATTCCGGCTGTAACAATACCCACCCAATTCCTTCATAGCAGCACTGCTGGTTATTTTGTCTTGCTACAAGTCCAACAGGAAAACTCAGTTTCTCAATGTAATTTGAGAATGAATCATTGTTTTCTGGGGAGTTATTATAATTATTTCCCTTTGTTAACACCAACAATAAGCAAGGCCTGGCATCATTTAGAAAAAGATAACACTTCATTGATCCCCAAACAAACCAATATTTTTTGCTGTAAACCAGCTGACAGTGCCTTGGCTGTGTCACCAAACACAGCTCTAACTGTGCCCAGGGTTGGGCACAGCCTGGGGCTATCTGGGGTGACTGAAGGGATGAGCCACATCACCCAGTTCCTGAGGGACAGGGAAGGTAAAGCTCGCAGCCCCTTCCTGCCCCCTCCCCAGCTCCTGAGGAAGCTGTCCACCAACTACTACTTCATATGCATGTGCTGATCTGTAACTGAAGCTCCCTGAACGAGCCCTGTCTGAGCAGCCTCTCTCCACTGCTATTGTCAGACCCAGATGTCTTTGCGCCAGAGCAAAGCCAGAGTGCCTGTGAGTGCTCCTTGGGCTGGCAGTGACTGACAGCAGAACAATCTCTTAGCAAAAACCCTGGCCTACTTACAGCACCTTGCTCTGATGAGGGAATTTGATGTTGCAGGTAGTTCAGCAGGTGCACTACCGAGATGCCTACCTTGTGGAATTTGTATTTTTTTTAAGCTCACTTAAGTTTTCAGTCTAGAATCTTATTCTTTCAAGTGCTCTTTCTCCTCTCTAGCCTATCTCATGCACTGGACATATATTTTCTCTTTTTTTCCGAAAGTTATAAATAAAAAACAAGCATTTTAAAATTATTTGAATACTTGGAGAAGGAATTACTTGTCGATATTATTAAGATATATTTCTCTCCCTTTAAACCTACTAGTAAAATATCAGTTAAGATCAGGTGTGGGAACTATGACCTCCCTCCCTTCATTCCTGCCTTTATTCTTTACTGATTTTTCAGCCTCTAGCAAAGACACCTACTGGGAAACAAAAAAGAAATTACAGCTCTGGCAGTTCATAAATTTCAAAACAAAAAAAATATTAGAAAGCATAGTAGCAAAAGAAGAAATTTGACAAAAGGTAAGCAGTGAGGAAAAAGTGGATAAACTGATGGTATTCCTTTTTCATGTCCAGCTAAAGTAAAAAAATCTTAGAATATTTCACAGATTATTTTAAAAGAGCAGAAGATTGTAGTGTCTCAAAAGAGAAAATGGGAGAATATGGTTTCATGATGTTTTGCTGCTTCAAACTTGCCATATACACTTCTTGTTTCTCACCTACCACATTTTTTCTAGACCTTCATACTTGGGCTACATACATGTTCTGTCAACATTCTGTACCTCCTCCTATGGAAGAAGAATCCTATTGAAAAGGATTCATCCTTGAAATCCTAATATTTTGTAACATGAAATTTAAACCAACGTTGTTTTGGAACAAGTCCCGTGTCTATTTTATCCCTCCAGTGTTCAATCACACCATGAATTCTTTTGCAGAACTGGCAACAGCAAATTGTCTCCTTGTTTCAGGACTTTCATTCTGTGCACAGTCACTGTTGAACCTTAGTTTCTGACTCTACCATGTAAGTGCTCTGTACTTACTGTACAATAACAAAAAACAAATATAATATTCAAGACGTGATCAGAAAATGACCACTGATACATATTCCGACATATTGGAAGTGGCAGATGAATCCTTGATTATGGAGCAAATATCCCAAGGAGCTTGCAAGGGTAATTCCTGTTTCCCTGCTAAAAGATGAAGGTCCAATACAAGTCCTAATTTTCTAGAGGGCTGTGTATATATGTATGGTTTAATTTAAACAGCTTGGTATTTCACAAAATAGATACCAAAATTGATTCTGCCTCCTTCATGCTAAACATGGGGAAATGCTGACTGACAGAATCACCTGAGGGTAATAAATCTGCCAAGTGTTTTGTTAAACAGCAATTCAGTCTGAAATGCACCTTGGCATTCTGGAATAACAATGGGCTACTGTAATATGTGATGCATTAATTAGAGAGTTGACAAGAAAATTACCCTTCAAGCCAACATTACTAAAAACTTTACCAGGCATTTTTTCCCCTCTGCTGTTAAATACAGTATTCAGTGTAGCCCTCCCAGAGGTTTTGCTCACTTTCCCCAGCAGAGTTAACCAGCATGGCAATAAAGGTCCAGGGAGAGCTGCACTAATATTTCACTGAGAACATTGGCTGCTTCCCCAAATTTTATTATAGCTGCTAAATGCTAAATGATGAATATCAACATCAAAAATGGCTTTGGCTTTTCTCAGTGTTTTTCTGATAGAAAAAAAATAAAATATTGCTCTAATGTGTGACTCCATTTACATCCTACAATAGGTATGCTTGTGGAGCCCTGGCAAAAAACCCACCTCAGCTTTCAAACACCCATATACTGGTGAGAGAGAAGGAACTCCCAGTCCTGAAGGCAGTGCAAAGATGTACATCAGTATAAACACAAAACAGAAATGAAAATGCTCTGTTAAATAGAACAGAATTTGCTTGTTCTCCAGGCAAACTCCTCTCTGATCCCTCTGACAGTTCCTGAAACTGCTACAGCTCTAGGACTGCTACAGGACTAAATCTGGACACCCTCAGCGAAGTGGTGCAGTGGTGCTTCAGGACATGCTACCCCCCCCGAGCTGTGAGCTGTCTTCAAAACTATAGTGTACAACAGGCAAATTCCCACCAAGTAGCATCCTGACTGCAGGATGTAGAAACAGAAACAGATTTCAAGCTCCTGAGGGTGTTGTAAGTGCAATGGACTTCCCGCCGTTATAATTCCTTCTGGATGTACTTTTATTTAGAAATTTTGGGATGGAAAAAATTCTGTGTATGAAACAAACTCTGCATCAAAGATGATTATATTACATTAACTTTCTAAATGCAACTACCAGTCATGCATTTGCTTTTCTGAGTTAGAATCTCTCTCAACATCCAGCCCAATTCTCTGGTGAGCGTTCAGCATTCATGCACTGCTGCTGATACGGAAAAGCACTTCTAGTATTGCCAAGACAGAAGTGCTTACTACCAAAGAAATGTTTCAAAACTGTACTGGAATATACTCTGTGGAGTTGAAAACGATGTGTTAGAACTAAAGAAAATATCACACCTGTTGTAAATTGAATTAAAATTCAAAGACGTCTTATAAGTATAACACTGAACATTCAATTTCCTACAACTTGAGGTAAGAGAATGATTTATAATCAAACACATCTGGAAAATGACACCACTGAGATTTGTCACTCTGAGGAATAGCCTGTAAGGATACATGGTTTTAGCATAATGCCACACTTCTTTTTAACTGAGTACAGAGAAATTCTTAGGTGTTGCAGTTGAATTTTAAAAAGTTACATCTTTCATAGACTGCTTTAATGTAGGTTCTGTAAACTCACTATTACAATAAATGAGCAGGAATCATGCATTAAAAGACCATTCCAGTTTCAACTGTTAGTTTACTTTAGTAAATCACATTACCTTGTAATTTATTCTTATGTAGCATGCATTTCCCTTTAAAATCACTTTCTTTTCCTTGGGCATCTGTCTCAGTGCCTTTCTGACTCACCTCTTGGTTCGAAAGCCTACACAGCTCAAGCGAAATCTTTCCATTTACCTCAACAAGTTGTATATTACTCTCCTCTACAGAAGCTGTGAGGAGTTGGGTACCATAACGTCATTTTTTTCAAGGAAAGCTTCAGATGAAGCAACAGTGTGGACTGGATGCTTGAAGAAAGCAAATGAAATAATACATTGTGCTCTCATGGTAACTACAAGAGGAGACTAATCTGAACAGCAGGATCAGTGAGTTAACACTGACAGAGGTGTCATCTCAGAACTGCTGCTAATAACCCAATGTGGGCCCAAGTTACACCCCAGTTCTAGATGTCTCTGACCTTGAGGAAAATACAACTGGGATGTTATGGCTCAAGTCCTGCTACAGAAGTCAAACCTGTCTGTTTTCAGTCCCAGCTGAAAACAGCTTAAGACTCTCATGATACCTGCACGTTTATAGGTAGAAAAGTTACAAAATTTCCCAGATGAACGCACTCTGAGCAGAGAACTGACATAGGATGAGGTCTGGCTCACGGAAAGGAAATTTAAGAAGAGACAGAATGCGAAGGATGCATTATGCCAACACAAACAGCATGGAGAGAAAGGAGGCTCTGTCCAGGGTAAATCAGTGCCTGGCTGTGCTGGTTTAAAAGTTAACCAGCAGGGGAAATGAACTCAACTCAAAAGAGAGGTTGCAAGTCAGAATAACAATTTAATAAAATAATACAATAAGCACAACTACACAGACAAGCAATTGGTCTCAACCCACAAAACCCAAATGTACAACCTGGCACCCCAGGGCACAAACAAAACAGTGCTCCCTGGGCCCCCCCTGAGTCCAAAGCAAAGGGAGAGGGGAAAAAGAAACCTGCTGGTGGGAGAGCTGCTGCAGTCCGGCCAAAGTGGTGATTGCAGTTCAGTTGAGGGTGGTGGTCTCAGTCTGGCTGAGAGCGGTGAGCTGCAGTCCTCCTCTGGATCCCATGAGAGGTGGTAAGGTTCTGAAACTCCAGGTTTATATATTCTCCAGCTCAGGCAGCAATGCTTAGCCCCTCCCCCAGAGCAGGGAATTCCATAAAAGGATACTCAATCCTTCCCTCAGAGTGGGGAATTCCATAAAAGGGTGTGAGGGTGCTCAGTCAGGGAATTCCACAAAAGGGCATGAGGACAGGAGTATGGGGGGGGGGGGGGGGGGGGGGC
>NW_020884965.1:1500410-1562882 GCF_003945725.1 Corapipo altera
GGGGGGGGGGGGGGGGGGGGGGGGGGGGGGGGGGGGGGGGGGCGGCACCTCGCAGGCCTCTACTGACAACAGTTTCTGGGAAATGGCATGGAGGGCTATAGAATACACAGTTTTGGGCTACACCCATCCAATGATGAATCGGTCACAGCTGTTCTAACTAGGACACTGGCAAACACTAAAATATGAAACTTGAATGCTGTAATTTCCAATGTTTGAAACCCTTTTCTCATTCCTCCTACCACATATCCACGGGCTGCACTGATAGAGTCCCAGTTCTTCAGCTTTTAAGCAGAACTTGACACTGAAGAACTCTAACCTAAGGGGCTTGTGGTGGTTTAAATATATTTCCATCACTACAAGATTTCTTTCTCCATTAAACACTTTAGAGAAGGGATCAGATTTCTTTTTCTCTGTACATCACCTCAACATTTCATAATGCATCAAGAGAACCAACAGGGAACAGAACAAAGAACAGGCCTAAAGTCTTCCTCACAGTTTTCACTTACTAATTTTTGCTTTATTGACTTAGTGTCTTCCCCAGATAACAGAGGCAGCCACATTGCCCGGGTACACTTGTCACATTTCATCGGAAAATTCAGTACACTGTTTTTGCCATTGCTCCATTCTGATTGTCAGACCCATCGAACACGAACAAGAACACATGTTCCACAGCATCATCAGATCTGCAGCTTTGAGAATTCAGCTGTGACCACAGATTTGAAGCAGCAACCACTGCTCAACACTCTGAAGCTTCTCAAATGCTCAGTTACACCCACAGTCCAAACCATACAGCTCAGCCGTATCTACCTACGACTGCCCAACATGCTCTAGTGCTGTCTAGAGTATCTTATCACAGATCTCTTCTTCAAGTAATCATTTAATCTTCTTTTCAAACAAAGTTAAGAGATTAGGAGTCTAAGTCTTTCTTTTCAAATCTTCCTGTAATTCTTTCCCAAACACTTTCCAATTTGCCAACATCCTTTTTGATGTCCACACGTCACACTTGGACACACATTTCTATTCGTCCAGTGAGAGTACTCGGAAGCTAATCAGCACTGTTCTTTCTATTAAGCAGTTTTCCATTTTACAGCTTTGCTTTCACCATACATTGCTGTTGGGCTGAACACACTCTGTCTGTGCTTCATTTCAATTTGACTTGCTTTGGTGAGAAGGAAAATAATGTAAATGCTTGCTTTCACACACAGTTTAATTTGTGCTTACAGTAGATACTACACAATTCCATTACATCTGCTTCCAAATGGAGGTGTTCCTAAGATTTTAGTATTGGGGGCCAGAAGGACATGGGAAGACATCAGCATTGAAAAAAAACCAAAAAGCATTGCCTAATTTGAGAAAAGAAATTAATGCCCTTGGCCCATTACAGCCCAGGCCACTCACGGTCTAGTTCTGTACCAGCAAAAATCTCCATGAGCTCCTTGCTAAGAAGAGGATGCTGCATATGTCAAAGTGGAACCTCGGTTGTGATGACCTTGAAGATATGAGGTTACAAAATGGAAAATCTCTTTCCAACAGGCAGTACAATTCCAATTGGCCATTACAGTATAAAACTTCCGAGGATTACTGGCAACTTCAGGAGGAGGCAACTGTGCAGCATCTGGCCATATTTCACAGAGCAATCACACACTTTCTGGGGCCCCACTTCAGAGTTCTGCGAGAGCAGCCCTGGTTACTGACAAGTACTGTTGAGTCTCCAGAGTCCATGATACTGTCCCAAATCAAAAATGCCACAGCCAACAAATCACCAGAGGTACTTGTACCAGGAATCACAAAATCCACATTTTTCTTTCCCACAGAGCACATTTTGTAGATATCTCCCATGAGAATGCCCTCTGCATTGTCACTGACAGCAGCCAGGCTCACTGACTGAGCACAGCACAGGCCAGACTCACTGGTTACATTATCATGAAATGCTTTAATTGCATTAAATACTAAACTCCGCTCACTAGAATGGTAAAAAGGATGGAGTAAAAAAAATAAAGAAAAGCTTGCAGAAGGAGACGAAGAACAAGAGGAGGTTAAAAGTAAGCAGTAACTTTAGAGCCATAGCAGTTGGTGACAGCAGGAGACTCCAGGTACCCATGTGGTCAGCACTAAAACCTCTGTTCTCCCCTGTCTTAGACATCGGCATTTTCATAGTCTCCAACTGAAGGCAGTAAAACAGCATTAAAAGAAAAAAATCAACAACTTTACTACAATTACTAGTGCAACAGTGAAAAACAACTAAAGCAGCTTGGCATTTTTATAAGACAGTTCAAATAAAAATTAATGGTACACGTAATAATAATTCCAAAAGTATTTTGTTTCCATTTGTATGCAACTAACAGACAATTTTTGATGCATTTGGTTTTATATGTGTATATGCAGCAAAGTAAAAATTCTGCATGTGGGAAAATAAATAAGTGTTATATGACTGGTTGACAGCAAGATTTGTAGAGCTAATTAGCTCAATGAATAGTAAAGGCACTCAAAACTAACAGCTCATCAAATAGTTCTTCATACAAGAGATATCTGTCACCCTGCCTGTGCTGAATAAATATCTTTCCTCTTCTCGAGAAATCAATGCCAACAGAAGCAAAGTAAAACAAAACAACAGTAAAAAACACCAATCCCCAAAGAACACCACGTCTAAGCTGACCTCACCAACAGCAATTCCATGGGATCACAGAATCACAGAATCATCAAGGTTGGAAGAGATCTTAAAGAAAATTGAGCCCAACCATCAATCCAGCACCACCATAATCACCCCTAACCATGTCTCCAAGTGCCACATCCAGACATCTCTTGAATACTTCCAGAGACATCACTTCCCTGGGCAACTTATTCCAGTGTCTGACCACTCTTTCACTGATTTCTTTTCTAATCTGAACCTCCCCTGGCATGACTTGAGGCTATTTCCTACCATCCTTTTACTTGAGACACAGCAGAAGAGGGTGACTCCCACCTGGCTTCACCCTCCTGCCAAGTCCTTGAAGAGAGCAAGACAGTCCTGCCGAGCATCTACCTCTCCAAAGTGAGCAATCCCAGTTCCCTCAGTCACTCCTCACAGGACATCTTTTTTAGACTCTTCCCTAGTTCCAATACCCTTCTCTGGACACCAGAGCACCTCCAGCACCTCAATGTCCTTTTTGCAGTGAAGGGCCAAAACTGAACCCAGGATTCCAGGTGCCTCACCAGTGCCGGTACAGAGTGATGGTCACTCCCCTGGTCGTACTGACACACTATGGTTGATCCAGGCCAGGATGCCATTGGCCTTATTGCCCACCTGGGCACACACTGGCTTATATCCTGCAAGTTGTCAACCCACACACCTAAATCACTTTCTGCTGAGCAACTCTCAAGCCACTCCTCCCCTGGCCTGGAGCACTGCATGGAATTGCTGAGACACAAAGTGCAGGACTCGACACTTGCCCTTACTGAACTTTATGACTTTTCCTCAGCCCATTGCTCCAGCCTGTCTAGATCCCTCTGCAGAACCTTCCTGCCCACCCGACTTAGTGCCATCTGCAGACTTACTGAGGATGCCCTGAATCCCCTCATCCAAATTTTTAATCTAATATTAAACGTGACCGATCTCAATACCAAGCCCTGGGGAACCTCACTCATGACTGGCCATCGTTCGCTATCACTTCCTGGGCCTGACCGTCCAGCCAGTTTTTCAGCCAGTGAGGGTTTCACCCAGTGAGGTAAAAGAAGTTGCTGGAAATACCAAATAGAAACTACTTCTGCTGCAGCCAAATCCATCTTCCTGTGATCCAAGACAGATGAGAGTCACAGTTATCAATACACCTTAAAATCTGTAATATACATAAATACTCTTCTTGGTTTTAGTCTGGGGCCAGAGACCATCATTTTGGCCAGTCAGACTGTGTCCAGCCTGGATTATACAATACTGTTATTACAGCCCTGAACAAAAGAGTAGGCAGGGAATGGAAGAGTTCACACAGTCTCTCTGCTCTCTGTGTGTTCTGCCAGGCTCAAACGATGGCACCGCCTGTTGGATTTTCTGTCACTCAGGATGTCTCTGCAGGAGACTCTGGATGCATTTCAGCAGAAGATATGTATTAAACTACAAAAGCAGCCACCTCCAACTTGCTGATCCCTGTGCATACAGCCGGGACTGCAAGGGAAAGCAGAATTCTGGGCAATTCCATGTCCCCCTCAGGCAGCCAGCATTCCCAACACTCTGAGACAGAGCAAGCATCTCAGCACCATGAACCCAGGGACACGTGCATAGTCTCCCAGGCACTCATGTGTGTGCAAGACTTGCTGCAAGGCTCAGGATCCTGAAGAAAAGACCCTTACAGAAGATGTGCGCCTAGGATGAAGTAGGTCATATTTTTCAGTGCCTCTCCTGCTGCTACTGTCAGAGAAGAGAGATGAGGTCAGTCCTTATAGGGGTTGGAAAAACTTCTACCCTGCTTCTATATGAAAAATCTGCACTCCCACATCCTAAGCAGCTGCCACTGACATAAAACTGCAGATCCACAGTGCAAAACACCTTGAAATTGGTAAAGAGTTGAATGAACTGCCTGTCCCACAGCCGAGGGTTGTCCTCACTCCACTGTCCTGATTCAGATCTCAGTGCTTGTTTCTTGTGTGCAAAGCCAGGCCCAATTCATATATCTATTTCAGATCCCACTGGAAAAGACAATATTTATTTATTTATTTATCTGTTTGCAAATCTCATGCCACAACATGTGAATTGAGCCCAGCACTTCATTGCTATTAAAGAGCCAGGAGGCTGCACCTCAACCTCCCTCCTCTCCAAGCCAGCTGTCAGGCCAGCTGCAAACTGAGCCATTTCAGACATCCATAAAACATGTCCTGTCACACAGTATAAGAACTGTGTGTGCTCCTCTTGGGCATTGAGTCCCTCCTTGTATGGTTCTCTGTATTGTGCTGAAAATTATGATTAATTGGGAAGACAGAACACATCCCCAAAGTATACTCAGTAGAAAAGGTAACACCTTGTGTAGATATTTGAGGTCAAATAATTTTCCATGAGAGTTCACTACAGAAGTGTTGCTTCATCAAAAACAAACAGGTTCAAGCAAGTGTTTTTGTATCAGGGGACCCAACAGGGCCAGGTACTACAGATTAAGGAAACAATTAAGAAAAAATAATAGATTAAATAGTAAAAATCAACAATGTGATAGGAAGGCTTACAGTAAACACTGCGCCTCACCTGGGTTTTTAAAACCCACATATGTCGCCTTATTCAATCCACTTACCTAAAAAAAGGAGACTCAAATGGATAGTTTTATTCCTTAGGAGGACTTGTATGAAATCTTCATTGTGAGAGACAAACCAGGTTACAAGACATTGTTCTAGGCAGAACATCTAGTTACAGCAAGCAAAAGAAAAGAAAGTACTTGTCTGTCCATATCTTGTACTCCTGCAGAGGAGAAAGTAACATAATAAGGTGATGACACAGACCAAATAAAAGGAGGAAAAATAAAGTAGCAATGAGCATGCACTGAGGGCAGCTTCCTCAAACCAAAAGGAAGGACCCAAATCTGTCCTAGTTCTGGCAGTAAGTGCTTGGTGGGACAGAGGAGGAAAAGGATAAATTTTAGAAGCAGCTGTGGGAGGGAATCACTCCCACAAATACCATGAGAAAACGAAACATCCTTAAAAAGACCATGAGAACTCCAGCAGCTCCTGACAGCTCATAGTGGCTGTCCCCAGCACTGTCCCCAGTAGAGAGAAATGTAATAATGTTAGAGAGTAAAATTCATGGCTTATACAGTTTTATTATTGACATTCAAGTAAAATATCAGATCCTCTGGCAAGCATTATTTCTAATAGATCTGAAATTGTGATATAGCTATTATTCAATCAACTCAGTTTTGCAAATTAAATTGATATCTGAAACCATTCCAAGAGACATAATGAGACTGTAGTAGTTACATATTTAAAAGAGGAGAAAAAGTAAACCATCTGTTTGCTTATGTACAGTAATAGACAACATACTCTTGCCATCTCTTTTGATTTTGACACTGTACTCCTTTGAAGAACTACTCAGAAGAAAAATGTTCAGGCTGTAGCTAGCTTTCATCATACTCCCCAAATCATAGTCCTCTTTTACAGCAAATCATTACAATTCTCTTCATCTTTTTATGCAAGCACTGTCTTGGATATAAGGGCCATTTGGGGCAAACATAATTTGATGAAACATTGCCTTGTCTTCCGAGCATTTTAAAATAATGACACACATTTCAGCATTTGAATTCTTCTAAACCTGAAGCACGATAGTGAGTGAAAGCAGAACTGAGCAAACTCACATCTGAACATGCATCTGTGATTTAACTTTTAGCACTTTGTCAAATCTTTCTGAGTTTCTTTAATAACAAAGCAGTACAAGAGGTGTGTTTCCATTGAGATATTGAATCTGACTCTTGAAAATATGGTACAAAGGCTAATCACAATTTTCATTTTATTCTTTTAGTGCTGACACTGCCCCCACCAAGTTCAATAACTTTTCTCAGGTTGATTAAGGTGACAGAGTGACAAAAGTCCACATTCACAACTAATAAAATGCATGACAAATTGTTTCTACTGTGTTCCTCCTCTCATACTGAATTCTTCTTGTGTGTGAAAAGATGGTCATGGCCAGCCCTGCGACTGTAATTGAGGTTCACGGATTTGCTATTTCCATTATCAAGCCCAGTTTCCAAGGTTTAATGTCAGCAGTTCAAATTGCACAAGTTATCAGCAGAGTCACATTTCGTGCTTATCTGTTTATAAAAGCACACTTTAAATCCACTCAGCTGTTACTGAATCAGAGATCTACAAACCATGACCTGCATCTTCCTCTTCAGATCATTAGGACTTACATGCTCTGAACACCAAATATTCCTCCGGCAAGTACCTGAAATTAAACTGTGGGGGAGATATCTCCTTTTTTCTTTTCTTTTTCTTTTTTTTTCCAACAAAACCATTTGTATAGACTATGGAAGAAAAATAAAGGTAAACCTAATATGCTTTTTGCACCACAAAGCATCAATGAATTCCTAAGAACTGGAATTTTGGAAGCTCTGTAGGTACATCGGGTACATAAGCCTCACAAAATGGCAGCAACTTGGCTGGGTAATTTCTGAAACACCGTCTCCGGAAGAACATAGGTTGGGGCAAATTCTGAGATAGGGAAAACCAACACGGTCTTTCCATTCAGGATGTAACATCAGCTGGGAGTTGACAGCTTTCATTTTTTCATGTGTCAGAGTTTTGGCCTCTGTAAAAAGGTGAAGTACATACTTCTCCTGCACCAAAGAGAAAATTAACTTGTTTCTCAGGCATGATAATGAGACCTTGAGCCCTGAAAATACTTCTTTCTCTGCTAGTCCCAACACTCAATGATTCCATCTCGGCTCAGAGGTGCCTTGGTGGCACAGAAGGCAGTTCCTCTCTGCCCCAGAAGAGAGTAGGTTTGGGAGAAGCCTGATCAAACATCCAGGGGCTGTTTTGTCCAGTTTTGTGTCCATTGCTTTATAGAACTGTACCTGGACCTTCCTGCATGGAGAGGCATCAGGAGTAAAACTGAGCCAGTGTGAATGAGCTGTGGGTGTGAAAGCCTCATCCACAGCTGGAGGCAAAGCTGAATGAGCCAAGCACAGCAGTTACTCTGCATGTTTTGTCAGGAAGCCACGTGAAAACAGAACACTGTCCCCAACAGAGAGATGGTTCTCGGGTTCTAGGTCCTGCATGATAGTGGAAGAAAGAAAAAAACTAATCAAAATACTGCGTCCTGTATCTATCTATAGCTTATTACAGAGGCAGAATTTATTATTTTGGAGTAAGTTCCTTCATCTAACACTATTCTGGTCTTTAGAGTATTTTAGTTTGGAGTAATTCCTCGAAACTGAAATACTAAGCAAAACAAATCAAAACTGATGCAGCCTAGCACTGAAATCCAGAAGGGATTGAGGAAAACCTTCTGCAATATGAAATGTAGTGAAAAACAATTAGTGAAATATTTCAAGAAAAAAAAAGTCTAGCCTTGGTGATAACAATCTTTTTATAATAACAAACAATCCTGATTGTATAAGCAGCATGTGTGTCCATCATCTACTTCTAACATTGTCTCAGTTTAATGAGACTGAAGGGTTTTGCTAAGCAGGATGAGCTAAGAGGAAGACCAAGCTCCTCATTCTAAGCAATTGCAAATCCAAAATTAAGAGGCTCCAACTGAGGAAGTATGGAGAAAGAAAAAATAACAACCCTTTACTGAAGGATATATAAGCATTGGCAGAACAACAAAAGAACACAAAACAACTAAACAACCCTGTACCCAAAAATCCCCTTCGAAAGGAAACAGTTCAGTACCTTCCGTCCTTTGGTGCAATGCTAACCACGGCCAGCAGGGGGGGGCGGGAGGAGCCGCGATGCAGATTCCCCCCCACCGAGCAGGGAAGGGGAAAAGGGGAAAAAGAGGGAAAAGGGGGAAAAGGGGCTCTTCCCATAAAACTCACGCTGTCTGTGGCTGGCTGTGGCCGGGAATTCCCTCTTTTCGTCGATGGACACACGCCACTGCCAACACAGGAGCGGAGCAGGGAGAGGGTGACCTCCTCCCCAAAAAGTTCCTTTGCAGGTGGGTCAAACCTCTCCGATGAAGTCCGAGCAGGTCCGGGCTGGGGGCAGAACAGGGCACAGGAAAACGGAGGCAAACTGGGGCCAGAAATAGCCAGATGACCAGGCCGAAAACAAAGTGAACTTCAGACCCCTCCAACACACACCTTGCCTGAGTTAAGGCAAGAGTGAAGTGCCTCCCGTTTCCAGGAGAGGAAAAAAACTCATCACCCCTCCCCACAGTCTTCAGAGGGCCATCAGCTTGGAATGTGGATCTGCTGGTTAGTTCTTTTGTGTGGATCAATCACTGAAGGTAAACCACCCTTCCCATTTAAGATCTTTCTTTTATAACGATGCAGGGGAAAGAGAAAAAAAGAATTCTCCCTTGGTTTTTTTTTAGAGCAAGTATACCTATGACAAACATGACTTTAATCTCCAATATTTCTTCCATACTAGTGAGACTTCAGAGCATCTTCTTTCCAGTCAGTCTAATTATAACAGTAAAAAAGAGAAAGAAGTACTCAAATCCAGGGATTTGATTCTCCTTCCTGCACTGAGACACCTTCTTTTGGCTGAGTTATGATTGCAAAGGTGAACAATGACGAAGCACATCAGAACTAAGATAATAAGCACATATAACTTGCTTAACTATCTTCACTCTGTTATGCAATGTTCAATACTGATTTTGATTCAACTAAACTGCTATTGGAGTTATCTGTTCCAGCCAGTTGCCAAATACCTGCTCAGTAATGTGTCCAAATTCATTAACAGTTTTGTTTTAATAATATTTCTTTTTAAAGTTTAATTTTATCCACACATTAGCTTCATATTACTTATGCAAATAAAAGCTTTATGGCTATATTAGCAATAATTCATTATCATTCCCTACTGACTTAGTGAAGGAATATGTATCTTTGGAGTACATCCAGAGCTTTTAATTGAAAATACTAAGGGAAGCCTACATTTAGTTACAATCATTTGCACATACTAATCAAATATGATTATCATAAGTCTCTCAAATTCTTTCCAGGCTCAAAGATAAATTGTCTAGGATAGGACTTCTCCTCGAATCCTGTCTGAAGGATACTGTATGAAGATGGAATCCGATGAGCATCCTGGCAGAATGAGGTTGTGATTGTTGGAAATGGGATTCAAGAGAAGATATCTATTTATTGAAAGTTACTGTTCCAAGTTCACCATTATGGCAGAGGTAACACTTGGCTCTTCCTCCTCTGTCTACCCCTTATCATCTCTAAGCAGAGGGAGAAAGGAAAGTGGCAACTCTATCCACAGTGATTTCTCTCCCAGGGACTCACTCCAAGTGATGTGGTAGCAGGAAAGGAAGGAAATACCAAGTCTGTGTGTCAGGTTACAAAACCTAAAATGTTTTAGTTGCTGCAACTAAGGGAGAATGTTTTGGTGAAACTTTTTTCTATTTCTTTACATCTTCTCAAGTGGCCATGAAATGGATCATAACTTTCTGTTTGGTATTGCCACAGAAGCCCTACAGGGCTGGGTCTTCTAAGTTCCAGTGCTTCTATCTCCACTCCAGAGGTGGAGGACTAGACCCTAAACTGCCTCAAAAAACTTATTAGGAAAATTGCATTGTGTACCTTCCTTTCTTTGCGGTCTAAATGAGCTCTTGTTGAATCAGGAACTGATTTGTGTTTACTTTAGTATGTTGCAAGTCCCAGAAGGACTGTGGGTATCTCCTCATCTCCGACAGAAGATGTTTTAATTAGCCAATTATATTAGTAAAAAGCAATCTAATTTCTAGGCCAAAGAATAACATAACACAGATATTAAAATCAAATTAGCAAGACATACCAGTGTTTTCCTTCGGCATGTAAAAGCGACCTCCTGCATGGATAATCAGCATTGTGTCTGGGTGTGATCTGCAGCAGTGAAAGGCACACACAGTGCTGAGTAATGACACAGTGACAGGTATATGAACTTCTCTCTACTGTATCCAGCTTTTGCCCTTTTAATTTAGTTTATTGGTAATTACGGAGTGTCTTTACGCTTCGAAAAACAAGCAGCAGTTGTTTGGAAACAATGAGCAAAGCACATACACTAAAAAGAAAGGGGGAGGTAGGGGTACATCTTACAGCTTGACTTAACACTGACTTTTTCTTTCCTCAAAAATACAAGTTTACACCGAAGCAGAGAATTAGAATGTTTGATCCAGGGTGATGGTACTTTCGATTGCTGGCTAGTGAGAGCTGAAAGGAATCTTTAAAACTGTGTTTAGAATTAACCGTCTGAGATAAAAACTGACTGAAAACATGTTTATTTGAGTACTAAACCCAGACATTTACAAAACAAATAGCTACTTTGAAAAATGTGTTTCCACCTTCCCCCCAAAGAAAAGAGCAACCTGTTCTTCCATGCCTGGTACCAGCAGCCCTGCTTCCAAACCCCAGCTGTGCTGCACAGGGAGACATTGGGAAAAGTGGCGTGGATTTGTTTGGATAAGGCTTTTATCCTTCAAAGGCCGGGGTAGCAGTGCGACCGCCTTGACAAAGTTCACAGATCCGCTCTACTTAACCCCTGAACTCTGAGTCCTTATTGCAACCTTTCATGGGCTCCATGGTGTAACCCACCTCTGAACAAAACAGGGTCAAAGGACAGTGCCGTGATGAAGAGGCAGAAATGGGCTCAGGTACCAGCTGTAGGGGCTCTCTGACCCTACAGGATGCAGAGCCTGTCTCTGCTGTGCCTTGTGCTGCAGCAGCTCCAGCCCCAAGGTCAGGTTGGACTTGGGCTGGGAGTAATTGCTCCCGTCAGAGCTTGTGACAGATGCTCCAGATCAGGACACACTCTGATCTGCTCTAATATATAAAGGGAATCACTTACAGAAAATGGGAGCTGGACCCAAATTTAATCTGTTCAAAATTACTGTAAGGGTGGACTGCAGAGATCATTTCAGTCTCCCTGGCATTGGTTTCTGACTGTGTTCCATGCTGTTGAGGGAGATTCAGAGAGGACTGACAATCCAGAAAAAAGCCAAACGAAATACGAAAGTGTATCAGCACTGTTCTGATTTTGCTGCTGCCAACACTGCTAGTTCCCCTCCAAACAGAATTCTACATATTTTATTTTGTCTGAAGGAGCATAATGTCCTTGTACTGTTTTTGTTCCATAATTCCTTCTCCTTACCCCAGTGTCCACTCACTTGCTGCTCTGAAACAAATAGTAGGATCATGCACTGGATTAAACCACATAATCCATCCTTTAAACAAAAGGATTGATCAAGAACTCAGCTCTCCCTGCACTTTTTGACTAGGGCTCACTACACTTGCTCCTGTTGAACACTTGACATCAGTGCTATGTCCAAAGAGGGACTAACATCAGCTTCTTATGAAGACCATGGCATTTTTTGTATCTATTGGAAAGCACTTAGACACATGATTTGTTTTACATTTCCTAGAGTAAATAAAATATTCTAAAATTACAGTTCAGTAATTTTGCAGAATTTCATGCAAGGGGCCTGCTTGTCACCTTCCCTTCAGCCCTGTGACATTATTTTTACACTCTCTCACCCAGAATCCTCCCCCATTCCACAAGGCGACTCTTCATAAATGCTGTCAGATGCACAGGGGAGGCAGTGATTCCTGGCTGTGTTGGCATCCTGTTTCTGAGGTAACACAATGCTCTGGTAGCATTACAGAGGGTATTGCCACCAGCGTAACTTTCCTGCAAACACCTGCAGAGACATGAGCTCAGGCTGGAGCTCTGACACCTCTGCCACCACAACCAACAACAGACGGACCACGGGCAGCGCTGGGAGCTCTGGGAATGAGCCACCAGCCACCGTTGGGGTGGGGACTCCAGGGCTGATCCCACCACCTTGCCTGTGCTTTGCTTGGCAGCATATCTGCAGCAAAAGGCAATGTCCCTGTCACCTTGGGCCAGCCAGCCTGGGTGACTGTCACAGTGAAGGCTCTGACACGGAGTGCAAAAGTGCACTGGCACTGTGAAATCACTTGACTACCTGCAGCTCAGATTTGTCATTAGCAATCACACTCCTGGCCTGCAGTGGGACCAGGGCCCTACCAGTGGGGTCAGGAAAAATCAGGTGGCTGATCCCGGTCTTCTGCACCTCAGTGAGAGGAACAGAGAGACAAACTGAAAGAACACCATGCAGGATCCAGCTGTGGCTGCTTTGCAATCTAAGTTGTGGTGCCATGATTTTGGGATGAACTTCCCTCTCCTAGGCACAAAGTGTATGAGTAAAGAATGCTAAATAACATGCAAGTCACATTAAGAACAATCAGTGGCATGTAATAAGGAATCTAATAGTTCATAAAAGAGATGCATATTCATTTTTATGGGTGCACTATAATAAGCCAATTATTTCAGAGCTCTTCAATTATGCAGTTTCAAAAAGCTGAATTGCTTTAAAATTTTTTTAAGAACCTTTAAGTTTTTTGTATAGCTTACAAGGAAAAGAAAATATATCTGCCTTCCAAGCAACATTAAAAAAAAGCAACAAAACCCCAAAACGCACACCCCAAACACGATGCCATGTTGCAAGCAGGAGCAACACAAACACAGAAGAATATGTCAGCTGGCAAACCACAAGTGTAGAAGGCATGCAGATATGGAGCTCTCTGTTCACCCCTATCCTGAGACAGGCCTTGAGAGCTCAGCCTGCAGCACACTGGGGTGAGTATGAGGTGAGGACTCATGGCCCTGTAAGGGATCCACATCGGTACAGCTCACCCTATGAAGGACTGCATCCTATGAAGGACCATTGGGGTGCAGAGACCCCCCCTGCACTCCATGGAGAAGTGACCCTCGGGACAGTAGATATGGAAGAACTACTGCCTGAGTGGTAGTCCCACACTGGAGAGGTCCATCAAGGGCTGTTACTCATGGGAGGGACCCCACAGAGCAGGGGAAGGACTCAGAGCTGTGGCCTCCCCTGTAACCCGTGGTGAGGACCATGGTGAAGCAGCCTGTCCCCATGCAGCCATGGAAGAGTGACGTGTGGGACAGCAGATTTGGAAGACCTGTTCCCTGAGGGGTGGACTTGTTCCCCTGCACTGCTGCAGGAGGAGGAGGGAGAACATGGAAGGAAGGAGGAGTGGGTGGAAAGTGTGTTTAAGACTGTTTTAATTCTCACTCTTTAGATCTTATCCTGTTAATAATAAATTTAGTATTAACCCCCCGTTGAGTCTGTTTTCCCTGTGTGATCTCTCCCAGCTCAGAGAGACTTTAGTGGGTGCCTAGAATCTGTCCAAGGTCAACCCACGACAGTAGTTTACCTGGACCTCAGCAAAGCCTTTGACATCGTCTCCCACAGCATTCTCCTAAAAAAGCTGACAGCCCACAGCTTGGACAGGGGCACTCTGTGCTGGGTTAGGAACTGGCTGGAGGGCCGGGCCCAGAGCGTGGTGGGAATGGAGCTGCATCCAGTTGGGATCTGGTCACCAGTGGTGTCCCCAGGGATCAGTGTTGGGCCCAGTTCTGTTTAATATCTTTATTGATGATTTAGATGAGGGGATTGAGTCCATCATCAGCAAATCTGCAGATGACACCAAGCTGGGGAGGAGTGTTGATCAGTTGAAAGGCAGGAGGACTCTGCAGAGGGACCTGGATAGGTTGGAGAGTTGGGCTGATTCCAATGGGATGAGGTTCAACAAGGCCAAGTGCCGGGTCCTGCACTTTGGCCACAACAAGGCCCAGCAGTGATACAGGCTGGGGACAGAGTGGCTGGAGAGCAGCCAGGCAGGAAGGGACCTGAGAGTTGGGATTGACAGGAAGCTGAACAGGAGCCAGAGTGTGTCCAGGTGGCCAAGAAGGCCAATGGCATCCTGGCCTGGATCAGGAACAGTGTGGCCAACAGGTCCAAGGAAATGATTCTTGCCCTGGACTCAGCGCTGGTGAGGTCACACCTTGAGTGCTGTGTCCAGTTCTGGGCCCCTCAGTTCAGGAAGGACATGGAGGGGCTGGAGCAGGTCCAGAGAAGAGCAACAAGGCTGGGGAAGGGACTGGAACACAAGTCCTATGAGGAGAGGCTGAAGGAGCTGGGGCTGTTCAGCCTGGAGGAGGCTCAGGGGAGACCTCATCACTCTCTACAGCTCCCTAGAAGAAGGTTGTAGCCAGGTGGGTGTCGGGCTCTTCTCCCAGGAACCAGCAGTAGAACAAGAGGGCTTGGTCTTAAGCTGTGCCAGGGGAGGTTTAGTTTGGATATTAGGAAGAAATTCTTTACAGAGAGGGTAATCGGCCATTGGAATGGGCTGCCCAGGGAAGTGGTGGATTCTCCATCCCTGGAGGTTTTTAAGATGAGACTGGATGTGGCATCAGTGCCATTGTCTGGGAACCACGGTGGTAGTGGATCAAGGGTTGGACTTGATGACCTCTGAGGTCCTTTCCAACCCAGCTGATTCTGTGATTCTAATGGGTGACACAGTTTCACTAAAGTCTTCGCTTCTTCAATTGCTCGTGGTTGCTTACAGGGAATTTATTCCTGATGGTTACTTACAGGGAAACAAAAGCAAAACCAGTTCTGAACCAGAGATCATATGAAGGAGCAAACCTCCCTTTGCAGTTTTATGCCTTTTTAAGACTTCTGCTGCACTGCTTGCTATATTCAAATGTTTTCCTGCAGGGCACCTCATTGCTGACCTTGGCAGCTGGTGTGACATGGCCTGGTTTTGGTCTGTGATTTTCAACTGGGACAAAAGAGCTCAAATGCTGTATGGGCAGTTCCTATCTCTAATACAACCATTTTTCATTCACAGAGCCACAAAACACTCTGCAGGGGCATATCACAAAGAAATTGAAAAAATCACAGTTGTTCACATCTTGGCCACACAATAATAACAAACTCAGGCTGAATTCAGTGTGTACAGTTATAAAGGGTTCGACTCCATCCCAGTCTCTCTCATTACCATTTACCCCTTTCCCACATGTGCACATTTATGTGCATGTGCACATAAATGGCCTGAGGAAAGGGCTTCCCTTTCTGTGTAATGAATAATTATATTTTTCAGCCTTTGCTTGCAAAGTGTTTGGACCAATGTGCAGAAAAAAGTAAAAACACTCTGCTGTATCTGCCAAATATTCCTGGAGAGAACACCCCAACAGATCAAGTTTCTGAGTAGCAGCAAAAGAGGCAATAAATTATTACATTGTTCTCTACTTTAAGTTGCCTGGAGATAGTACAAAATTGACTGACATCCAGATATAGAATCAATTGTTTGGCTTTGAAAATGCTTTTTGACCAAGGCCTAGAACAATGTACATCAGAGTTTGAACACTTTCCTATCAAAATCCATGTGTATTGTTTGCAATGCGAAAATGATGCTCATTTTAAAGAAGACCATATTCAAAACACAGAAATGTAAAAAAATCATGTGAAGTGTCTAAAACCCAGATCTGCATGAGATTCCAAGGTAGCTTTGGAGAAGGACATAATCGAGCAGAGCTGATTCGAGCCCCCAGTGTCTGAATCTGCAGCCAGCTGGCCTTCTGGGACAGAATAATTTTAATAGTATTCTGGCCTTATAATGCTGTAAACTATATCATCAATACATACATCAGTCTTGGGTAAGAAAATAATAAATTAGTTAATTTTTTTCATTTAGCCAACAGCCAGTGCAAGCCATGGCTTTATTTACAAAAGGTTAAACATTCCTTTAATTGGATTGCTGGCATTTAAGTGTGCAGCAGAATATCCTTCAGCAGTGTCCCTTTTATTTGTGACTGGAGAAGTGCCTAGAGAAATGCCAAGGGAATATTTAATTTTAATAAAAAAGAGAAGCTTAAGATGTCTTTGGAGGCTTATGTTACATCTCAAAACTACCATGAACTAACGAATTTAATCTAAAAGGTCCCCAACCACAGGACTGAAGGGAAATTGCAACCCTGGTGTAGCTTGAACGAGCTGACTTTCTGTGTGTGTTAGCAGTGGTAACGCTGCTTACACTCTGTTATGAATACAAACATACACATCCAAAGTTTTCTATCATTTAGAAGATATTTTTAAATGAGAAATATGGCTGCCCTACAGCATCCTAAAGACACTTCCAAGAACCATTCATGTCAGAAACTTGCAAATAAATAGAATGAAAGGAAAATCCTCTTCCCTTCCTCCCCCAAGTCAGTGCTTTGGAAAACATTACACACCAAAATTGTAGTGCCTGGAAGAAAAACAGCCCCTTGTTTGTTCATACTGGGGCCAAGCTAAGGACATCATTCTGCATGGTGCTGGTGGCTGAGTGCACTCAGCACCCCCAGCTCAGTTATTATCTCACAGCTGTCATATGCACAGTGTGAGAGTGTCCTGGGACAGTGGCTAATGTACATGTTGCCTCCCTAGGAAGCAGGGTGGGAATTTATGATGAGAGAAAATAGGTTCTATAAATTACACAGAGGACCTTTTAACTAGAGGGATAGGTTTCATTACTGGAGCATGTTACTCAATGACCAAAATTAAGAACAGTTTTTAGAAAGTGGATTGCATTTAACTTTCCATTTGTGGGGAAAGAAAACGAGAAATAATTTCAGACGCAGCCTCAATTATCTGGGCAATGTAAAGCACAATGCCAAGTTTGCACCAACACAGTAAGGTACCAGCACGTAACTTATCATCCACCAGGCACCTTTACTTCAACATTGCATTTTGTTTTCCAAAATTTGATTATTGGAGCACTGACTTAATGCTACAGTGGATTTGAGAGACAGAATTTACCTATTTCATTACCATCTTAAACAACATGAGTTGCCATTGCCTGTGCAACATTGCCTGTGCAATATGGGTGAGCTCCAAGATCCAGCAGGTGAGGAGCCATGAGGGAGAAGAGCGAGAACTGGAGAATCTGAGCAATGAAAACCCTACTCTGAGATGACCCCACCTCTACTGGGGCCAAGTAGCAGCCAACCATCCCTCCCTATAGTCCACCCCAACATCTGGCATTCACCCAGGCTCTGCTCCCCTCAGGCCCATCTGATGAGGCAGGACTCTCCAGAGACAAAGCTGTGCCCCTTAATGTATACCCACAGTCCAAAGTACTTCACCACAATAAACAGCAGCAGTTTGGGGCACACCAGCTCTTTCCTCACCAGATCTCCACGTTCCCAAAAAGAACAAAACAACCTGGGGAAACTTTCCTATTTAGAGATTTCCAGCATTGCTTTATTATTTAAAGCCACAGTTCAGTTGTAACACTCCCGTCTCATGAAAAGGTGAGTGTTGGTGCCTTAGTGGGGATACAGAAGAAGTGGAGAATTAACCACAAACAATCAAAGAACCAAAAGAATCTCAACTTCACTAAAGCAACAGTTCATTATTTTCAAGCCACTAACACAATTTTTAGAAATTTGCAGTTGGCAACCCTGAGCTTTCCAATTCTATCATCATACTTTTTGCTTTCATGCAGTGCTTTCAGTCATGGATAGAATATTTAAAACTACTCAAGAAAAAAATAAAATGTCTCATTTAAGGTTAGGCAAAGCATTCAGTCAGCCTCAAAACCAAAATTTTCCATTAATTGTTTCGTTTTCTCTGTCATTCATAAGCAGCCCATCTGGTTTGATCTGGAAAGAAAACAAATCTTTAAAAAAGACACGTATTCATGTATGGTTTATCCTCCTGTCCTGCTGCAATTTCCTGTCCAGCTCATGAGAGTGACAGCTTCCTGCTTGGGGGACAAAATCAGTGAGGAAAAAAACCCAACCCCAGCAACAACAGCTTTCGTTTCTTCTATTCTATGTCCACATATTTGTCCTTGGATTCACAATTATTTTACTCTGGTCACCACACTCTGTACTGGATTTTTACATTTAATGAGGTTGCAGGCTGCTGCTTTTCACTATTATCCTTAATCAAATTTTATTGATTACTGGGACACAGCATCAATGGAGGGAACATTACAAACAAATGGAAAAGCTGCCCAGAAGCTACTGGTAAGTTTTTTGTATACTAGAAAAAAACTGCCGTTAAAAAATAATGTCATTGCCTCTCCCATTCAATCCTGTGTGCTCCCTGAAATATATTTTGATGATTCTGCACTGTACTGTCCCCTGTAATCCTGGCAGACCCTGGTTGAAAATCTGCTGGCTGTGAAGACTGAACATGCAGGGATGCAGATGCTGCGCCAGGAGCTGGAGGCAGGAGGATCACACATTCTCAACTCGGTGTGGGTAAGTAAAAAACATGTTCCCTCATGCAGCCTCCCTCCCACTCAGGCAGCAGGAACCTGTAGAAGGCTGAAGGAAAGGTTGGTGGAACACAAATTATTTGCCTTGTAGTTTTCTGTAACCAAGTCAATTATCTAGGAGTTAATGGTACAGAAATCACCTGTCCAGGGACTATCACAGGTTGCAGAAAATTAACAACTTAGAAAAAGTGATCAGTTATTCCCATTCTAGGTGGTTAAATTAAAATGCATTTAAGTATTCCACATTATTTAAGATCCATGAGTTAAATCTCCTAAACTATAAATCCTTTCACCGTAGCATATGTATTATCAAGGTATGGCTAAAACAGAAAATAAGGAAATTGGGGAATTTAAGATACACAATATAGTTGTGCCTGATGGATTGGGCTAAGTAAAAAAAATTCTATGCTAGTTCTTAAATGTTCATTATTATTTAAAGTGGCTGTCTGAATGGAAGCAGGGTGACAACAGTGACCCACACTGAGATGTGCATTTCTGTGGACAATGTCGTGAAAGGAAATGAGTCTGTTTGCAAGCCAGCAGCCCATTAAACACTGCAATCTGTTAACAGAGAGGCTCTAGCTCATATTAACACAGCAATCTTCAAACTCTTCCCATTCTTTTGTAGGTATAAATTGCAATTTCCTAAGACAGTCCAAAGTAACCAAAGAGTTGCTGCTACTCTCTCTACCACCTTCAACTCTTCTCTTTATTCTTGAGGATTACTTTTGCCATGGGACGTTCTGTGCCTTGTAAAAACATCCTTCAAAGAAAGCATGGTAGAACTCTTGATTTCTTGATCATAATAGTCCCTACTGGATTGCATAAGATTAATGACTGTTTTCTATGAAGAACAAAAACATAACAAAAGGTTGTCTGCATAGAGGGGAAAAAAACTCTTCCTCAATTTCATACAATTTTAGGACTGCTTTATGCCATAAAGAAAATGGATCTCTCCCCATGCACCTTAGCAGAGTTCCACAATTAATAGCCAAGAAAAGGAAAACAACTCTAAATTTCTCCTTCCTGCAATTACAAGATCTATAAAGGATAATGCTGTCTCTGCAGTTCAGGATGACCAGTCATTACAGGAGACAGATTTAAATAAATAGACCTACTACAAACATAAGTGCATGTAAAATGTACCAAAATCCATGTCCACCTCTATGCCCTATCTTAAGCTTCTGATCATTGTTCTAAAGAAAAGAAAGCTTTTACTTTGCATTACTTATAGTCTGTAGATACCAGCATTCCCTCTTGTGACACTGTGGGATGGTGATGATGGCACACAAACAGGGATGCAGGTGAGTGGGAACTGGCTGACACTGCTGCTTTTCCCAGCCCCAGCTTTGATCAACTACAGTGTGAGAAGCATTTGTAGAGGAAAGAGCAGCATTGAGCTCCCCGCCCCCCCAACCCTGACAATGAGCAAACTCCCAGCAAGGCCCTGCAAGGCCCCAGCCCACATCCAGCAGCAATCCCACTGCCATCCTTTGGCTGGGTGTCATTGTTTAGGATTGGTATTTCCCAATTCCATGTCCCCATCAAGATTGCAAACCATGTGCTGTTCTCTCACTCCCCCCTGTCCTCTCCCCACTCCCCTCTGCGGAGAGATGGAGAGGAGAACAGGAGGCAAAATAAAGCAAATATCATGGGTTGAGATAACAATTTACTGGAAACAGCAATGAGATAAGAAAACAAACAATAACAGCAATCATATCAATAACGAAAGTGTACAAAAGAGAGTGAGTCACATGCCAAAATGCTCACCATGGAGCCCGACTGCAGTCACCACACCCCAATCACAAGAAAACCTTTCCTCCTGGAAAGAGACTCCCTTCCCCCCAGGTGATGGTGTGAGGTGGTATAGAATAACCTCTGTGTCCTGCCCATGTCCCTTCAGCTACTGCAAAAATTATCCCTATCCTGGCTGGAACCAGGACACTGGGAATGCAGATGGGCTGAGAAATATGAGGATGTGGCAGATTGATTGTGCTTTGGAGACCATCACAGCATTCAAAGGTCTCATCCTATGCTCTTACCATTAGGGACTGCAAGCAGAGAGCACTTTGCTCACAGCTGGGCATTACCTGGTTACACAGGTCCTGGTCCATTCCCAGTGCTCCTGCACTATGTCTGAGTGTCACTAAACATTTTGTAGCTATCCACATTACGAGCGACAGCAAGGCAGAGCTCAATCAGGCATGGACAGGGAATGTTTTCCAGCTGGTACTGCTCATGCTCAGCGTTGGGTGATTGTGTTACAGTTATCTGCCCTTTGTTGCTCTTTGTTCAGAGATGCTGGGATGGAATTCACCATATCTTTAAACTGTCACTGACACAGCTGCAGTGCTCATGTGCTTATCTTCTGGTTTGCAGCTTCTTTTTTCCTGCTTTTTTTCTCCTACAATATACAGCTTTCTCATGAATTTGCTTTTTTTTAATGTGTGTATTAATTCCTAAATTACAATGTGTCATATCCTTTCAACTGCTCATGAATGTCTTTGTAACTACGGTATTTTATGGCAATTTAACTCTGGAGATTACAAATAAAATTATCGGCTAAAGCCAGAATGATTAGTAAGCCAAGATAAATGCTGTAAATTAATCATAATTTGATACATTGTACCAAGGTTTTAAATTTTCATGTTAACATAGCAGATGCAAATTTTTGAGGTGAAAAGAGTTGTAGCAATTTTAACTATACAAACTATCAATCCTTAAACACAAACAAAACACAGATGGGAAATTTCTAGCTAACCTTTCAGTCAGAGACACCTTCACAGAACAACAGGCATTTTTGAGCAGATACTTGCCAAATGGCCACACAACAGTCACTCTGAGAGTTCCTGTTCTTTGATTTTCCAGTTGCAGTGTCAAGAAGGGTACTCGTGTCACAGCACATGCTGCAGCCACGGCCTCCCTTGGTGAGATGTGAGAGAATGAAACTCACTTGTCTGCAGGCCTTTTTTGGGATAGGACATGCTGTACCTTCAGAGTCCTGCAGCTCTTGACCCAAGGGACACTTAATCCTCATTTAGGAAAAGGGCCTTAGATGTGAAGAGAACATTTTCTTCTGCAAAATAATTAAGGGAAATACTTTAATTTTAAGAGTAACAGATGGACACCTTGACACCCTCCAACACAGAACACACACACAAATACATTCCTTCCATGTCCACACATTCCCTTCACATTTTAAATTATGTTGCATTGACTCAACTAGACAGAAAATGTGCGAGGTTACTCCCAGACAAAGATTAATCTTTCTTTGATATATTCAATTCTTCACATACTGCACATTATCTGGTGAGTATATATGCCTTGCCTTCAAGAATGTGATGTACTGTGCCATATATCATCGTCTAATTTATTGAGTGCATCTCTGCAGCATGCACTGTATCCCTGCCCAGGGTCAGGATCACATGCCAATCTGCAGCCTTGCTTTTCCCAGCCCTGGGTCTCCTCCAAGTGCCACAACTGCCGTGGTCTGTAGAGCCAGCCCTGTTCACACTACTCACCTGCACGGCTTTTTTCGAGCACGTGTACAGTCAGCATAAGACTGAACCAGAAACAATCCATGACACTCATCAAAGGCAATATGCTGGGAAAATCATTAAGTGGAAAGAACACTGGAACAAGCAAAGCACCTGGATCTACACACTCAGACACTGGTACCCAACCAGACTCTCCTGTCTTTATTTTACAGAAAGAAAACACTCTTGGGGCATCTGAATTTTCCATTTGCCACTCTTCTCTACTTGTATTACAGCTTTCTTTCAAAGATGAGGAAGTTGAGAGATAGAAAGATGACCCTGGCTCAGCCAAATGAGCCTTTTCTTCAGAGAGATTTCCATAGAAATGGAGCAGCATATGCTTCTTGTTCCTACCCAGATCCTCTCAAACACCCATTGTGTCCAGCACTCTTCAGTGTCAAAGCCACAGGCCAAGAGATGCCAACAGCCAGTGTGGTTAGAAATGGGAGGAGGAAAAAATGAACAAAAATAAACAGACATCCTCTACATGCAATTCAGTTTGTTATTGAAGACCTGGGGCTTCTGCAGAGAAGCAATCTGGGGTAATGTCCTACAATCTTCACTCTAAGCACACAACAATTAGCCTCATGTCATGGAATGGACATAACACATCCTGGTGTGATTAAAAGCACTAACCCCACATATGCCTCTCTTTGGTGTATGTCTACAGCTGCACTTAAAAGGAAGCATGCTGCATAAATATTGATACTTGTTGTGATTAATATTGCTATTTATATTAGCAATGAATTGGGTTCACATAAAAATAATTAGCACAGCATGCATGGGTATTATTTGCTACTAATTATATCACAGTTCATTTCACCAACAGCAACGTGTCACTAAGTCAATAACAACCAATGATTAATACAGAGAATGTATTACTTTAAAATAACCCTTGTGTAACTCCCTGTGTTAAATGAAATACTATTAGGAAGTCCCTGGGTAATTGCTTCAGGTGAGTTCCTGACCAGAGTTACTAATACTAACACAAATTGCAAATGTAATTATAGGATAATAAATAATAAGGATAAAAAAAGTGTTAGTGGTTTTATTTTTTCATTTTCTGACTTTATTTTCTTTTTTCCCTTCACACATCCAGGCTCAGGGGTGACTAGGCAGACCAAAGCACCAGCTCTACCATTCTGAAACTCCTCACCCACAGCAGTCTGACCACTCACTATGGAAGCAAGTTGGTGTCATTCAAATCCTCCCATCAGGGAACACCCAGAACCCCTTCACCTTCCCCCTGAGAGCTCTGGATATATTCTTAGAAAACATCTCACAGTACAGACTTGGGCAACTGCAGCCCAACCAACACCACCCAGGCAGCAGCAAGAATATAATAAACGTAATAAACCAGCCAGCAAAATCCTCCCCAGAGCCTGTCTCCTGCATCTGCCCAGCCTTGCTCATCTCCCAGCTCCCCTGAGCAAGTCATTTAACTGCTCTTGTTGCCATCTGGAAAGCTGGGACACTCCCGCTGCTCCAGTGCTCACAGGCTATTGGGAGACTTTGTTTACTGGAGTTTGTGAAGAAAACTGAGATTTTTGGGATGAAATGAGTTGTCATCGGCTCTAGTGTGCAAGATGCTGGCTCTGGCCTGGATCCAGCAAAGCACTTAAGCACTTAGTTGTCCCTTAAAAAAGTAGAGTAACTTTTCCACTGACGGTATCACAGAAAATATATTAAAAAGACCTTAAAAAATAGCATAGACAAAATAGAGTAATGTAATACAAGTGCTGATTCCAAACAAAAGAAGAATGGTTTCATGTTGTTCTCCAGAGCAGTCTTCTCACTTTTGGCTTCTGATGGCACCTGCAAGATTTAAACTGATGAAAGTGACCACACGTCAAAGCTGGAATAAACAACTTGGAAGGATAAAGATTCATAGGTCGGTTTAAGACAGCAAATACAAACTTCTATTTGCTCATCACTTATTAGTTAAATGAACTTGGATGTACGTTAATGTTTTTTGCCAATACCTGTCGAACCCCCAGCCAGCTAACAAGTGCTAAACAATCCCAGAATATGGCTCCCAGCCAGACTTTAACCCACACGCCGAGCAGCTCTGTGGTGTGCTACTGCCCCCGTGTGCAACAAACACTCCTAACAGCGATCCCAGAGCTGGGAAATGCTGTCCTGCTTTTCATCTTTACAGAACTGGCACAGTTTCAGAGAGGAAATGTCCTGATGCCCTGCAACTGAAAAATCAAGGGAATATTTCAAGCAGGGATGTCTCTGACTCTGTTAGCATGTGAATGACAGGACACTGTCCCTTCTTGATCATTCTGTAAGAACTTCATACATCTGGGACAGACATTTGTAACAATCTTGTTGCAGCACGGAAAATAATGGATCTTGAGACATCTGAGATGAGATTTTTTTTTTTAAGAGCTCAACTCTTATTTTGGTGCCAAAATACTCAAAATTTGAAAGTTTTCACTGCATTAACTGTAGTGGTTTTGAAAAATTTATTTGAGAGTGTTACTTTATGAAGAGCAGGTCTCTCTGGGAAAAAAAAAAAAAAAAACCACAAACTTTTAAACATGTTGCTGAGCACAGTTCAGGGCCTGGAAGAGTTCTAGAAATGCCTTAGTGGTCAGTACAAACACCTGACAGGAGACAACACAGACAACTCTAAAAAGCAGCAGAAACTCTCAGCTGTGATCAGCTGCTGTGTAACAAAGGTTTCTCTCCAAGCAGAAAGCAAAACCAGTTTTCTCCCCTGTCAGACTTTTCAGCGCTGCTCACCCACTGATCTCCATCTGCAGACACAGCTAAAAGTCAAAATCCTTGCAAAGACAAGGAATCAAAAAATACTGAAGGGAAAAAATTAGGTTTATCTTTTCACTTTTATTTCAACCAAAACCAATACTTCTGGCTCTAAATGTTGATAATAGTGTCAATAATAACAAAGGTCACTTTGTCATTTTTACAATGTTAAACTAGGACATATTGAAATTAATCAAGAAAGGGAATTGCTGCAGAAAAATACACTACTTTCTCTTGCCTACAAATCCAGTTTTATAATCAGTGGGTTTTGTTTAAAAACAACATTGGCAAATGGCAAAAATTCTCAACAGCTGTACTTGGTGCTTTGAGAAATGAGCTGCTCAGGAAGCACTTCATTTAATTTGTGAGAAGAAAGATGAACTGGCTAAAATTATCTTCTCGTTTCCTAAACAGCTCATTCTCCTATCCAATGTGAATGAAAGCAGGTCTGTGCTCCCACATCTGCCCCAGCTCCAGTGCCAGCACTGGGCTCAGGGCACTTGTCCCCAAGGGGTACTTCCACTGGAGCACCTCTAGGCTCTCACTCCTGGAGACTGGCACAAGCCATTTGCCAAACATGCCAAATATGTTTGTGCCAATCTCCCAGGTGCCATCCCATTTTCAGCATGTTTTTAAGGAGTTGGGAAGCAGCACAGGAGAGTACAGCAGCTGTCCTCTGCTCCCAGATCCAAGGATTTGAGACCATGCACTGCCACGCCTGGAGCAGGAGCTCTGCTGTCAGGGTTCCCAAGCAGGCTGACTGCACACACGAGATCAGCCCAGGCAGCATCAGTGCTGAAGGGCAAGTGACAAGGACCTGTGTCCTTGATTTTTCTCAGGACACAGGATGACTCATCTCTTATTCTCAAATCATAGGAACTTGCTTTTTTTTTCCCAGAAGAATCTGGGGACTGAGAAATTCCCTGGGGGCATTTGAGATCCTTTCCAAAAGGGAATTGGACCACTTGTACTATCTTTCAATCAAGTCCACAAAGCCCTGGGCATCCACGGGCTTGTTCTAAGGGAGCTGCCAAAATAACTAAGAAAATGACAGTTGATTTACCCACAGGCTTGCATCAACACGGGAAAGCTTTTAGCACCCACACTGGAAGAGAACAAAAAGCATCATTCTACTGAAATGGTCTCATATCCTTGGTTCAGGTCATGGGAAAGGTCTTTAATAGTCATTGTCACCCAGTGCTTCAGTGCCAGTGCTCCAGGAACAAGTCCCTGAGCTGGGCCTCTGACACACTGCAGGAACTGTTCTGTGTGCAGTTAATACTGCACTAGCTCATGTTGCAGCTTTCCTGCAGGAGAGCACAGAGTGAAGTCCCAGAGAGGTGACAGTGGGAACGGCTCCCCGGCACCTTCCAGACTGACCAGGCCTACAGTACACCACAAGAAACAGAAGGCTGGACCCAGCCTCATACCTCCTACTCCTTATACCAAAGGCATAGACATGGAAAACAGCTACATTTTAAAGCTCCAAAACAGTACATCATCTTCTGACCAGCCCTAACCTTTGCTATGCAGTAGCTCAGATGGCAATGCCCTTTCCAACTAGCAGAAATATTCCTCTGTATTTCTGTTTTACTCATAGACTCTGTCTTTCAAGAAAAATTAAGCCTTTGAATGCAAGACTAAATTCCCAATGAAAAGTACACACCTAGATAGAGTCAGAGTGATAATGGAGACCTAATACCTGCCAGGTAGACGCAGCTGCACAGCAAAGCCCTATGGATCATTCCTGTAGAAAATTCCGAGCCACGCAGCCTGTTGCCTCCATCATATTGCAGGAAAGGCATATGATGTATGGTTCCCCACAGAACTTTATTAACATATTCAGGTTTGTGAAAATATGCAGGCTAAGCTTTTTCAGGTTTGGGGGTGGTTTTTTGTTGGGTTTTTTTTTTTCCTTTTGGTTTTTAAATAAGATATTTTCCACTAACAAAACTGATTTTTAAGTATGGAACAGTCATTTGTCAGGTTTTCAAAGCCATCTGTTTTCAAAGCCTACCTTCCTTGTTGTTTACCACAGGCTGTCTATCTGTTTTAACAACCTCCACTGGGATTTCACATACCTCATTATGCAAAATCACTACTTATGCATTCACTACAGCACTTGTCTAACTAATCTGCACTCACAACACCTCCCACAGAAGATGCAGCATCCCTCTTCAGAGGCTGCGGATCAAAAACAATAGTAGCTGGTGTCATAGCAAGACAAAACACAGCCTCCTGTGAATTACTGTTGTGATACAGGCCTAATCCACCACTGCTCAAAGCTGCTAAAGTATAATAGAAAAAAACCATATCACAAGAGATTTTGTAGCATATGCAAGATAAAAAGCATCTATATTTAATGTTGAGACTTGTGCTTTTCTTTATCAAGGGATTCCAAGTATTTTGGTCTCCCTGGTAATCTCATGAGCACCCTCAACCTCCTCTGAAGTGCCTCATGATCTGCTGCTTGGTTCATGCCAGGCACCATGTGCTTTTCTTGCCAGATTTCCATCTCTAGTAGCAGCCCTAATCTTGGACAGAGCTGAAGCCACTGTTCACAGCCCTCCTCTGTCTCCTGTTCCATCCCTCCTCCAAAGGTATCCATAGAATCAGCAGATCCTTGACAACAACAGACTTCCCAAACTGCTCCAGTCTACCCTGCGGGACCTGCGTGGGGACCCTTTAACCACAGCACATTAAGAGCTGGTGGATGCTTTGTATGGCCAGTCTTCGCGAACGAAGATTTTGGGAAAGGTCTTTACCCTTCGAGCCTGCGCAGTGGATTTTTTAGCACAAGAGACTATAATGTCTGGCTTCATTATGGCTGTGTCACAGAACATCCTCAGGTAGGTTAAAATCCAGAGAGGAAAAGAGAGGACCATAAATTTCTCTATTGACATATCAAATGCATCATATATAGTATTTTCCAAATAATTAAAAACAAAATAACTCAGAATTTATTAACAATATTTTCTTTAAAATAATTCAATAGCTCATCTTCCTTGGAAAATCCATCTACTACTTCTATTTTTTGGTATACTGCAAATTTGAGACCTAAATGTAAATGTAAAACTTGCCGTTCTTACATCTTTAAACACATCTCTGAATCACAGCTGCAATGACATTGCAATTCAAAAAGACAAAGTGACTTTAAATTATATTTATTTTACATGGAGAGCAAGAGGAATTCTTGTTGAGCAAAGCACAAAAGATTGAGCTAGTAACAGGAAAAAAAGTGAAGTTTCATGGTTTAGTTATGATTTCCCAGGAAAAAAAATATAATACATCAGTCCTATAAAAGGCTTTTTATCTATGAAACCAAAAACATTTCCTGGGTGAGGTAAGCATCATATCACTATCCCATTTCATATCTAAAAGAACAAGAGAATGGAAATAAAACAAGGGGTGTCCTTTCCAAAATGTGGATCTGAACCAGGTACAAGCATCAGAACTCTCCACCCCGCTGCCCTCAGTTCCATTTCCTACCCCGGGGTGCTATTGCATCAGAGCCTCAAAGCATTTCTTGGGGTCACTCCAACACAGCAGCAACAAGACTTCCATGATCAGGGACTGCAACACCACCCCTCACTGCTCAGGGTGGCAGAGGGGAGGAGAGGACACCCTGCCCACTTAGACAGTTGCTGTTGGAGGAGGTTTTAACAGCTGGTTTGGGAACTGTCTCTGATTTTACCTCAAACTGCAGCTCACAGGGCCCAGACAGCATTGCCACAAATCGTAGGAGCCTTGGTCCTCTCAAAATCAAAATGGGTTTTTGTGGAGTGATTGCTCATCGAGTGAGACTCCAGAACAGAACTCGCTGTAATGGCCATGCTCATGTCTCGTAGCATGACAGGACAAATTCAGAATCAGTGTGTGTATTTCTTTGTGTCTTTGCTTTCCTCAGACACAAAAGGGAAATCACTCTAAACACTCACTGTTGCAAACCATATTATGCCTAAATATGCTTTTATTTATAAATGGCTTTGTATTGCAAAAGACTGAATTTATATAGCTTCATTAACAGTTTTCTATGTAAGAAAAAAAGATTCACTCCAACTCCTTATTTTGAAACACTAATTAAGTTTGTGTACACCTTTATGATACATCTCCACTACAGCACAAACTACTGTTTCTTTTCCCTGGATTTGTTTTACTTGGCTTGTTTGTTGTTCTACACAGTACAGGTTCAATAAGTACCTCCATTTTGCCAGGGGAACACTTCATATACTGTTGGTTGATACAACTCTGCCAGCACAGATGTTCACTGGAACAGCTCTAAATGCTTGATCTTCCTTGTACACTTATGAAATATGTCAGGCCCATCACTAAGATTAAATACTGTCATGTACTAACATGGATCAGGATTATGTTAGTGTAGGTACTGGTTAAATGCAGAATAAAGAGTAGACTTTGCACAAAATTGTCCAAATGATTTATATGAATGCCAGCTACAAATAGGATCAGGTTAACTTTCAGCTTTGGTAACTACTAGTTTTCCTGGAACCAAATCCTCTGCTTCTACATATTCTGCTAAAAACATCAGCCTGGCTATCTGAGAGGCATCATGACTCCAGCACATAAGAAGAGTGGTTGGATGGCCCTGCAGCAAAAACTCATTCATTTGTCATTTGGATTACAGGTTGGATAACCAGGACAGACATGCAAAATGTTTGTATTTAAACTAATACATTCTCATCAGGAACAGTTCTATTGCTCACTGCACAGTTGGTTTTCCAAACAGCACAGAACAGCAGAAACCATCCTAGCACTGTTCTTAAATATTCCTTGTTAGGTCACTCCTGACATAATTTGGAAAACCGCTAGAATGGGAACTGAAACTGCATTAAACATAAACCCAACAGAAGACAAGCTGCTGGAGACAAACATTACAGAAACAAGCATCCTATAAGAAATGAACTGAGTGGTGTCAGGAGCCTCAGCCCCTGCACAATCAGAAGTGTCAGAGCAGCAGCACTGAGACACCACAGTGGTGCATCCAGGCGCCCCAAACCCAGGGCCATGGCAGCTCAGCCAGGCTCTGACAGGGGGATGCTCTCTGTGTTGGATGAACTCGCAGAGGTGTGTTTACCCAAGAAGCAGCAACTCTTCTTCAGGCTGAAGAAGGAGGCTGAAGGCTGGTGCAATGGCACGGAGAGAGAGACTCCACCAGCGGCTGCACCGCCCACCCCATCCCTCCCATTCCACCGGGCCAGACCCCACCTCTCCACTGCTCCACATGTGCTTTCGCTTCAGGCAGGAGCAGGAATAACCATGGAAGTTTCTCCTCAGCATAACAGGGTTGCCAGAACCTGGCAGAACATTTTGATCATAAAGCGGACGGAGGAGAGAGGAGCATCCCTCAAATGTACTGTTGGTACTACAGCAGTAGAACATTATTTTTTTAAAGAGTTTAATGTGAGATTCCTGTCAACATTTATTTAACAAGCACTCACTCCCTATTTCCTCTTTGACCTCGAAAGCACTCGTCATTCCAATATTTAAGCACCACATTAAAACAAAATATCAAAGGGTCCAAACTACAGCACAAAGGATGGATATAAATATCAGTCCTTTTGCTTCTAATGGAGCTTGAAATTAACACCACTTCTCTATTTCAGTACAATTTTTCAGAACTTTTAAAAATTCTTTTGGACAAGGGCCACTTCCTCTTCCTGCAAGGTCTGCACAGTGTGAGGCTAAAAGATAGGTCTTGACTACTGCAGAGGTGATCAGAGAAGACACAAAGACTGCTTACAAAATCCTGCCATAGCAGGAAGCACAGAGAATATTCAGGAAATATTTAGTATATACTTAAAAATGGAAAGATAGTTCTCTACAGTTTTTAACCATTTTCAAGAGGAGTAATCTTCAATACACTACTTGAAAAATCTTCATTAAATAATCAAATGGTAAAGACTAAGCTATAAAATGCAGTTACTGAGCAAACTCCAAGAGTTAGGATCACAGATCAGCCTTAGAATTAACTTTGACAGCAACCACTGGAGAGAAACCAGGTAAAAGATTTTGCTCATCTATGGGTTTATCGCTGGGGCTCCTTTGGTTCCCAAGACCTCAGAGCCTAATGGGTTCCCAATCCTACTCTGTATATAGAATGTATATAGAATATATATAATATCTGTCTGTATTCCGTATATAGAATCATAGTATCATAGAATTTTTTAGGTTGGAAAAGACTTTTAAGATCAAGTCCAACCATTAACCAAGCACTGACAAGGCCACCATTAAACTAGGTCACCAGGTGCCACGTCTACATGGTTTTTTAAAACCTCCAGGGATGGTGATTCCACCACTGCCCTGGGCAGCCTGTGCCAGTCCTTGACAGCCTTTTCCTCAACATCCAATCTAAACCTCCCCTGTGGCAACTGGAGGCTGTTTCCTCTCATCCTGACTTTTGTTCCCTGGAAGCAGAGCCTGACCCCCACCCGGCTCCCCCCTCCTGTCAGGGAGTCAGAGAGAATGAGAAGGTCCCCCCTGACCCTCCTTTTCCCCAGGCTGAGCCCCCCCAGCTCCCTCAGCTGCTCCTCATCAGACCTGTGCTCCAGACCCTTCCCCAGCTCTGGACACATTGCAGCACCCCACTGTCTTACATCCTTGTACTCGGCTAGAAGAGCTTCTACTGCCAGCTTGCAAATGGAAAAACTGATAAGGTTACACTCTGCTACACTGATCCAACCTGCAGTAACACTACCACACCTCTCCTACAGTTCTCTGCAAAGCACAGGAGATAGGGAAATTCTCAAAAACCCTGAAGAATACAGGGAGCTGAAATCCCACTGAACACCAGGATTTGTGCTCTCAGGTTAGAAAACTTCTTTAAATACTGCCTTGAAGGGCTCCTCTGCCCCAAAAAGATTGCCAAAACTTCCTCTGCTCCTACACGTCTTGCAGCCAACCTAATCAATATTAGGTGAGTGAGAGATCCATTGCTCACACTGTTCCACCCCCTCTGTGTCTGGAGCTGACTTTGCAAGGTCTCAGGGACCTACATTCAAAATTTTGAGTCAATATGTTTAAATAAACTAATAAAAATCCACAATATTCAGCAATCTTTCTTCCCTGAAAATGTCTAAAACCAGGGAAAGTGCTCCCTGATTTCTCTGCAGAGTGTGATCAACCAAACCTGAAGACTGCTGGATACTCGGGTGCAGGTTTCTTCCCAGAGATACCAGCTCTAGTAGGAAGCATTTGTGATGCACTGGAGAAACCCTGTCACAAAGGGTACAGCACATTTGATGTGCTTATTTTTAATACCAATAAACACTCCAGTTTCCCAACAGCCCTTCACAGTCCTCCAGTGTCAGAAACCTGGCAACAAGACTGCACCTGCGACGTGTTCATCTTTAAATCTTGACATCACAGGAATATATTAATCAGAGAGATTTAGGTTTGGATTAATATTTTTGCCCCAGCTTAGCTCTAGAAATGAGTGGTTTGAAACTGCCAGCATTAGTATGATTGCTTTACTATGTAGTTTAAATTTGGATTTTGTGGCAAGGCTGCAGAGAATTTAATTGACTCATTTTATAGCTTAACTCTCAGCTACAACATCAATATTAGAAGAAGAAATGTCATTTCTAATTTAACTTAATTTTTAAAGAACATGTTTCTGTAACCTTTGGTATGTAATACCTTTTTATTTTACTTGAAAAACATCTCTTTTAAGTGATAAAGTAGGCTAATAGGAGAGCTAATATTCAGTTAACCCATATTTTTCAAAGTAAACAAGTCCTTTTGCATAAATGGAGGCCACCAGCCAGCTTTGGTCTGATTTCTCTAAACTCAAAAGAAAAATCACCCCAGAAAAGAAATAACTAGAATACATTCTATGCAGATTTGAATTTGGGTCTCTGTGTAGGCAAAGCCAGTGGCTGTCACCACGAACCATGCTACCAGTGTATGGAGTTCTCTCAACTTTAGAGACTGTGGGCATATTTATGACTTCTAAAAAGCCAACATTGTACTCTGGGATTGGAAGAAATATGTTTGTTGACTTCAATTAAAATATTTAAGCTTGGGTTTTAAATCAAGCTCCAGTTCAAACTCAAATTCCTTTCTTCTAAGGTTGTGGTCTAATGTGAATATGTAATGCACCATGTTAAAGAAAAGGGAAGCAAAATCAGAACATATGTGATTTAAGAGGCACATTGAGAGAATTTAAAACCAATTCTCTCTTCTCAAAATACTAAAGGGAGAAAACCTTCTACTCTAAACCTTAACTAGACTCCATCCAGACCCCTTAGCCCAGGCATTTGAAACATGAATATTGTCCTTTTTTAAATCTCCTTTAAATCTTTTAAAACTTCCTGTTAAGTTTGGGTCCTCCTAGCTATACTCTTTAAGGTGGCATCCCTAAAATGGATATTTAATGAACAAAACATGAAGTTCAAGTTTTGATGAAAAATACTAGTCTAACCTTTTCTATGCTTTGCAGTTACTGCCTCACTCGGTTCCAATTTTCTCTCCTTTATTAACAACCACCTTTAAATCAGGTAACCGTAGTGATGCTTTTCAACCTGGATGTCTTTTGTTTGGTTTGCTTGAAGACGAAGTCACAACACAATTTTCATCAACAACTCTTATGAAAAACTTAACATCAAAACTATGGCAATATTTCAAGTAAGGTATGAGAGACAGTGGCTTTCCATGGAAAAAACTAATTTACTTTTAGCTTTAAATAAAAAAAAAGTACAGTGTCTTTTGGTACAATATTCTTACCTCAGTTTGGAGCAGATTTGAGTTCTCCTAAGCGTATTTCATTCTGTTGGCATATACAGAGAGTGAATCAGAGTGAGAAGCTGAATTCCACCTGGCATAAGCAATTCCTTAATGTCTGTTGTTAGGACGGAGCTCAAGGGTCACAAAACACATTGTACCAGGTGCTTCCCACATACAGGTGGCATCAAGTCAGCAAAAACCAGCATGAAAGATCAGGACACGCTGGTACAAAGACTAGAGGACTCAAGGGATTTCCTTAGCCATTTCACTGACTTTGATAAAAACGCAAAGACCGCTAGCAGTAACTACATTAAATTTTAAAAATTTTGAATTTATAGTTCAGCCTGATTTTTTCAGGAGGGGCATAAAGCTGAATGACATATTAACTCTCCTTCCCCAGGGCTCCATGTGTCACACAGAATCTCAGAGATGTGAGGGAGTCTTGCTTTGACTTGGTCCTGGCATGTACATGAGTACACATGTACTCTTTACAAGTCCATTATGTGTCACACAGCATCTATAACTGCAATCTTACCTAAAAATTGCATTGTCAGCATAAATTTCACCAAAAATAAACTTAACATTCTACCCTACAGAGTACACTGTAAAACTTAAATGTGTCAGATATTTCCACCAAGAAATGTCATCTGGGAAAACAAAATAATCATAAAAAAATGGAAATATTTTGCTTTATTTGAAAACACCTTGCTGGAAAATAAGTCAGACTGGGCAACCCAGCTCTCCTCTTTGCCTGCCCCTCTGGAAAGCCTCAAAAGCATGGCTCCTTCTGTGGGGGAGGATTAGCACCTGCATGAATCCTCTAGGTTTCTGTAAGAGGGGACAATGTTCTCCCATTTTGGATCTCTTGCAAGGTTCATTCCTAAATCATGGTCTGCAAGCTTGCTTCAGACCAAGGGAAAACAAGAGCAAGCAAACAAACAAACATGCCTTGTCCCTGAGAATAACGTGAATAGCACAGAGCACTGCCCTGCAAAAGGCATCACCAACCCAGCTGAGGTGGCCTCAGGCAACCACCTGATGCTGCATTTGGTCTTTTGCCAGACCTGTCACAGAGGTGACTGAACACTGGGCCTTTACTGGGTGTAGTGGGACAAAAGCTTCTCGGTTTGCTGACCCTAGCCATACCTGACATTTCTCTCAAACCACCTGCACCTGAAGGTTCAGAAACCAAGCTAAGGAAAAGAAAGATCTGCAGTATCACTTACAGTAAAAACCCTCAAGATAAAAAGTTTTTCAAAATGTGGTAGGTTGACCATGTCTGGGGGTCAGGTCCCCACCAAAGCTGCTCTGTCACTCCTCTCCTCACCAGGGGAAAGAAAATACAACAAAAGGCTCATGGGTGGAGGTAAAGACAGGGAGAGACCACTCACCCATTACCATCACAGGCAAACAGACCTGACTTGGAGAAATTAATTTATTACCAATCAAATCAGATTAGGATGATGTGAAATAAATTGTCTTAAAACCTTCCCCGCACCTTAATACCTTCTTCCCAGACTTAACTTTAGTCCTAATTTTCTCCCTCCTCACCCCAGTGGCATAGGGGGGCAGGGAATGGAGGCTGTGGTCAGTTCATCGCGCATTGTCTCTGCTGTGTCTTCCTCTGCAGTGGGAGGACTCCTCACACTCTGCCCCAGCCCCAGTGTGGCTCCTCCATGGGCTGCAGGGGAGTCTCTGCACACTCCTGGCCCTCCATGGGCTCAGGGGCACAGCTGCCTCACCATGGGCTGCACCAGGGGCTGCAGGGGAATCGCAGCTCCAGCACCTGGAGCACCTCCTGCCCCTCCTTCTGCCCTGCCCTGGGGGCCTGCAGAGCTGTTTTTCTCACATATTCTTGCTCCTCTCCCTGGCTGAAGTTGCCTCCCCCACATCTACTTAACTCTGTTACCCCAGAGGTGCTACCTCTGATGGGCTCAGCCCTGGCCAGCGGCACATCCGCCTTGGAGACACCTGACAGTGGCTCCACTGGACAGAGAAGCTGTATCCCCCCACTACCAAAACCTTGTCACACAAACCAAACACAAAAATTAAAAGCCAGACTCCTACACAACCTGGGTTGAAAGGAAGGAAGGAATACAAGTGCTGACTCACATTTTAGATCAAAAAGAAGCCAAAACACAACGCCTAACACAGGACCATCGAAAGAAACTTGGAAGAGTTTTTTGTGTTCAAGAAGAAGGATCTGTAGGGTATTTTTCTCCTGGTTCCCACCAAATAACACTGTGGGAGAAAGTAAAGGCACTCACCATCCCAGACAGTCCATCACAGACACTGGGTACACATAACTGACCTTCTCCTTAATGGCCTAAGGCCAAGGCATTTTCTTCACCTAAACCCCAGAGTATTTCACCTAATACCAGACTGGAAACCTTTTATGACTCTTCTGTTTCAAATGATTCTATAAAATGGTCTCCAATTTATCCCATTTTCAAGTGGGGAAAAAAAAATCCTCCTTTTCATAGTAAGGTATATGCCTATTCATGTATTTTTATAGTATAAAAATCAAAACATTAATTATGATCAAACTTCCATCAATTTACTCTTTCATCTGTGTAGGTGCACTTTTATGCTCATTATCTGCCTTATAACTTCCTGTGTCCATTATGTCTTTCTTCTTCCCTACAGATTCCCTAAAGAATATATCCTCTTTAGGATATCCCTAAAAAGATAGAGACTGTACCACACATGGTGACTAATAGCACAGCAAGACTAAAATTCAAACACAGATATCTGGACCAACATTTTTACTTTCCAGTTAAACTCACCTTAATTAGCATGCAACAAGCAGTAGGATTTTTACTATCAGGATTTAAAACAGGAGAGATTCAAGTTGACTTATATATAAGTAATATTTTATTTACTTTATAAAATGAGTATTTTACTCTACTTCGACACTGGAGGGGGTGATGCTGTTTTTAATTAGTTTACTCTTCTCACTTTTTTAATGTCAAGAAAACAAATGGAGCAATATAAAAATAATAGCAAATCAGCTATAATCAGGGGATCTATAATGTAACCATAAAAGAAGCACTTTCAAAGCACTTGCAAAGTTCCAGCCACATGATTCCCATTAACTGTTATGAGCACTGGACAGATAAATTCACACATGTTGCTTTGAAGATTTGTACTAAATTGGCCTCATCTTTTTTAGCACTAAAGGAATACTGATGCTATACCATATGAAAGAGAAATATTTCAATTTGCCCCCTGCAATCTTCTTCATTATCCACAGAATTCTCCTGCAACCAGTCATACTACAGATTCATAATCTCTCCAATTTTACAGACTGTTAAAAATATTAACTATAGCACAACAGTCACCCTCTACAGAATGGAGTGCTAAAATGCTCCTTTGTTTAAGCACAGGCCCAGCTAGTTGTGCTCTGAAGCACATCAAAGGCCTGAACAAGTGGAACAGCACAGGGAGAAAGCTGCTGCTGTAGAAGCCAATCTATATTACCTTGCCAAGTCTTTAATTGCTATGCATGTACATTTGGCTTATCTTGTGTTGCTTTGAAGTGAAGATATTAGCTTCAATTAATCCCAAAATGACCTCAAGTTATGAGCTTTAGGGAAAATAAAGAAACCCAGAAAATGGCACAGGACCAATGTGAGCTGCTTGCCCTTTTATTTCCTTCTTTTCCCCCTTTCTCCTCTTGTCTGTTTAAGGACAGGATTTTGTATTCATGGATAATGCTAAACAGACCCTGCAAATGAAGCTGCTTCTCTGCTGCCCAGGCCAGAGGAGCTCCAGGTTGTGTGAGCAGGTGACTCCCCACGGCTCCCTCCCTGCTCTCTGCTGCCAGAGGAGCTGCTGGCCCAGCACGAGAGAGACGTGGCACGTGTAGCGCAAACACCCCTCAGCTGATGCAACAATCCAACATAAACAACTGTAAATCATGAAGACAAAACCCCAGAATCCATGGATCCAAAACTGTTCTTCAACTAAAGCACTTTGTAAATGGAGGATTTACACGAGTGAGTCAGCTACCAAAGGGAACCAGGGGTTACGCTGCTACTGGTGCTGACGAAAGCCCTTGTCACCATCTTCCTACCTACCACTTTCATCCCAATGAGTACACAGCTTCTGAAATTAGTCATTTTAGGGTTTTACGAAGGGGACACATCAACACTGTTAGTACCCAGAGGCTCATACTGAAAAATCTATATACTACTGTGCTAAAAACTGGGGGGAAAAAACTACCAATCCACCAGAAATTTTAAGGTCTCAAGTAACATTCCTATACCAGTCAGAAATCAAAACTGCAAAGCAAGCATGTGCTCTCTGACAACTTGCAAATGTTACACCCTTTATAAGAGAAACAAACAAATAAAAAACCCACCTCGCAACTCAAAGCACTAGAATCTTGAATCTTTTGCTTCTGCTATAGCACCATGAGCACAGCTCAATTTCCCGGCTCTGCCCTCAGCATAACCACTCCTGCACTGGAGAGCACCTTCAGAGAGCAGCAGGGACTCTTTTTCCTCAAGGTGGCACTTTCACAGGGAAAAACTGTTTTGTATTTTAAAACAAGTACTAAAACTTCAGATGTCTGAGGCTTCCCCTCCCTGCACGCCCCTTCCAGCAGTGCAACAGGTGCGCTCCTGGTCACAGGCTGCAAACAGCTCTGCCCTCCCGCACCACAGCTGAGACAGGTAGCAGCAAGAAGCATCTTCTCAAGCTTTCTCTTGCTTTTCCTGCATGCATTTTCCTTCACTGGATTATTTTTTGTCATTTTCTAAGGGGATAACATTTTTGTGCTGTTCTTTCTGGCACATCGGATGCAAACATTACTGAACCAGACTCATATTTCAGTGTTTCCTCCAAATCAAAGGACTACTGAACTACTCAGAGTTATCTCTGTGTCAGCACATTCCCTCGAGGACAATACTGTCTTTTTCTCTCGTCAGTTAATTTGTTCATTGCAACCTAAGTTTATTGAAAGCTCTCCGAGTCTTTATTTGTGCTTTTAGCTGCTGTTTCCCATAGCTGCTGTGTCTCAGTATCAAATGCTGTTGGAGCAGAATTAACAAGAAATTTCATTATACCCATGGCTTAAATGCAAAATATTCTAAATACCTGTAGCAGCATACTTGCAACTAACTTTAAGCCCTGAAGCAACATCACTGCCACTGGGTATGTCAGCACAGACCATATTCATTCTCAAAAAGTCTCCACAAGGCCAGGAACAATTCTATTTATTAACACAGAAGGAGGAAGAGCATTCTCCAGGGTCACGGAGCAACACACAACTGTACCTTACAGCCAGTTTCCTAAACAACAGACATACGTTAAACGCACATACCTGCATTGCCATTGACTTTATCAGTAAACTGTTCCAAAAATTCTACTATAAACTGCCCTAAATGCTAGATACCTTTTCCAACGAAGTCTAAATCTGTGTTTGCCAATCTGTGTTTGCCAAGCCTTTAATCTTGCACTATTGTTGTCTGTATCATTTAAGCATTTTCCCCCTTCTTCAGCCTTCTCTCCTGGTATATCACAGGCACAACCCTATCCCGCCGCAGTGCTCTGTATTCTCTGTAGCTGCTCCTGTATTAATCCATTTGTCCGGAATACAGGTGACCTGACTTGAGCACGGTATTCCAGACACATTCCCTTCCTGCCTTACACAACAGAATAAACACCATGGCTATAGTATCAAGGATTTGCTGCATGTACAGTAGAATTGCTCTAATGCTGCTCTTCTGATGCTTCCAAATTACAAGACCTTATAAATTAAATCTTTATTTCTAGGCCATGACTGACTCATGTGAGTTTTATACCAATATATTTAACAGTCTACTACTTCAGCCCCTAAGACAACCCTCTACTCCCAGCTCTGGTCTTTTGCCCTATATGACAAAACTCCCAGCATTGCATTTCCCTTAAGTACTCTCAGTGACTTCCAAGTCATTCCTGTTGTAATTACACTGGTTTGGGGGGCATTTCAGCCTAATGTCCCCCAGCCCACTACCTCCCTGAACATCACAAAATGGGGCTGTTTTCTAGCTGTTTCCTCATACCAATTTCTAGCTTAACTAATAGTTTCCCATGTGGCTCTGTAGCTAATGTCTTTGTGAAATCCAAACAGATTAGATCTCAGAGACTCCAAAATCCTGCCATAGTTTTGAGAATGACGCCAGTAAGACCTTATAGTTAATGCTACTTTGTTTATTTTAATTATGTCCTTTGTTGCACATTAGAAAAAGGCAGCCTTTCATGTTTCTCTGCTCTTGTGACAAGACTGATTGTTATCTCCTTAATTAATCCTGGGTCTTCAGGTGACAGAATCCAGATATAGGCTGGAGCTAAGTCAAGCCACTTTTCCCACTATAAAAAAATTCTGCTTTCAGAGCTCTGCTGCTCTTGGTCAAAAGCTCCAAAGATGCAATGACTGCCAACAAAAGGTTTTAGTGAAACAGGGCAATTGTTAATCCCAATGGAATACAACAGATAGAGTGGGGACAACTGTTACGCACTCTCTCAAATCCTGGCAGCCGCAGGACCCCTTGGAGCCGCAAGCAGAAAGCTTCTCCTGGCTCAGAGTAACTGCTGTGATCTCAGAGTGCTCAAGAACTTGACTCTGACCATTCCCATCTCCTTCCTCCTATTCAAATACACTGAATTCCTAAATATCTGCATCCACGAAAAAGATATACCCAGTGATTTAGGCTTGCATGAAACACTGGTCTAGCTTGACCACTTCAAGACAGCCAAACAACAGTGAGAGAGTGTAGCGGCGCGGCCCTTGTATGACAAGGAATGAAATGCTCCTCGTGCGGTGGTGTGGTCAAAGAGGCTTTATTTCAAACTCGGCGCGGTTTTATTCCTTAACACCATGTGACTTCTTTAACCAACCAGGTTACTTATGTCGGGGCATGCTCTCTTGGGCTCTGTTACCTCGGCACATCCCCTGTGCCTTTAGACACGCCTCCCCACATCACCCCTCTCCTAAATATCTAAAAGAAGTCACGATAACAGTGCAAACAAAAATGCAAACAACAATTCAAGCAATCAAAACTTATAAGTTACCAAGTTTCACAGTGATCCAGCACATTGCTTGCTTGACTACTTATACTTCTATTGTAAACATTTTAAAAACCTTCTTATATTCCTATAGGGTAGTGCAACTTGGAGAGATAACTTTATTAACTTGGGCTTATCTTATCTGTGTGTAAACTATAACTTTTTTAATCTGAGGGGTTTTATAACTGGGAGCTTTAACTTTATTTAAGAAACAGGGTAATCTTAGCAAACTTTAATTTCTTAAAAGCGACCTGTGGCTGAGGTAATATTATTTTGTGATGTGTTTTGTTTTCCATTTGATTAGTCAAACAACTATTTTCATTCATTCACTCATCTCATTCATCGGTGGCCACCATACACTGAACACACACGAACACACACACACACACACATTTCAGAGACTGTGTTTCACCACATTGGTAATTTTCTAATGTAAACTTGGAACATAACATAACTCTTTTCAAACTTCTGCGTTGCTCTGGTTCCTGCTGCTGTGGTCACATATTGAATAGGGTTTTACACACTTGGGAGAATTCTGTTTGAGTCACAAAATCTAGGGATCTCGTCCAATGTCCTGAAATCAATTCTTACCATGATTAGTAGTTTGGGAGAAACAAACGCTTGAGGTGTGTGCTGCTTTTCAGACCTGCTTCTTTCAGCACTGTCACAACTCAAAAATTGATAGCATACATAGCTTTTTACAGATGTTCTTACAGGTTACACTGGTTCTCCCCCCTTTTGTTTAAATTTAGCATGTGTTTCAAAATGTAATGTGCTTTTGCTCTTTTATGGTTTAATGTGGAATGCTCGTGACATGAGAATTTTCCTATTTGATAGGAAGTAGCTGGTTATTATTAATGTTAATCCATTTTAGTGTATCAAGGTTGCTAAGCAACTAACTCGTGTTTTACACCTTTGTGTTTTGTCTAGTGGATGCAGTAGCAGTTATGCTTTGTGGATGTGTATCTATTTGCATGTACATTTTCAACATGTCCAATTCAAAGATGTATGTATCTGTTTGCTAGAACTCACTTGCTATTAACCAGCTAGGGTTAATACTTTCTGACACGGCATGACCGGAATTTCCTGACAGTGTGAGCATACCTTGGTGATGTAGTTTTTATTTATTGTTTTGAATGGTCTCTTTAGAGAACCTGTATTCTGATGTAATGAATGAGACAATTGCTTGCCTTAAAACTCTGGGTATAGTGTTAAACATTGCTGCTTTAGCAGCTTCTTAGTTACTGTCAGTTATTGTCTGTGGCATGTCAGGATGTGATTTGTGTACATATATATAGAAATCATACCTTCTGCAACTCACAGGAACCAAACAGAACGCATTTCAAACAACAGGTAAGGGTTAACAATATCTCAAGGAAATTAACTTTCAAGACAGGATATTAACTTTATAGCATAATAAGCACAATCATAACATCCAAAAAAACTTTTCCAAGGTAACATGAATGACAATCAGTCTCAGAACTATACAGAAGCTTGGTTCATGGCTGTAGTTTTCCTACTGTTCTGTGGCAGGATTTATTCAAGTCATTGCAGCATTTTGTGGTTTTCCAGATGCATGTGTGAAGGCCCTGAGGCCTTTCACTGGTTCAGTTCTGCATCTGGTGTGGCCTTTAAAGGTAAATTGCAGAATTCTGCCACAATCTGTGCTTAAGGAGATGAATTAAAATATTACCACTAAAACTTGCCAGGGCATCTTAAAATCTGGCGTCCTTAGCTGTCATCCTATCCAAATTGTCTTTCAAAGCTGGAATGTTGGTAAAGGCAGGATTTCTTCTGTCCAGTTCTCTCCGTTGTGCTCTGCCCTAAATGACAAGCTTGCAAACATATTAGCAGTTTACACAGATTTTAGGTGGTGTGGCATGACAGAAAAAGCTGTTTTAGAATCAACAGTGGGCTTCTCTCAGTTTGATCCCACTGAAACAAACTGCAATGCTTCATACCTGCTGGAAACAAGAACTAGGCAGAATTGCCTTTCAGCATCTCTGTTGTTCTGTTTGCCTTTTATCACCTTGGTATAATTCTCTAACATTTGGTTTGCCTCTGCAGCTAACGATTTGTCGGACTTTAAATTGAAGTTCTCCTTTAGCAACATAAAGAGAGGGTATAGATCCCCTATGGTTATGGTTAAAACAGGTTTTAAGCAATTGGTAGCTCTCTGAGGCTTCTGCAACTCCTGTAAATATAAATGTTTTTTACCTCGAGTTGTGTCAGCTGTGTAGAACCTTTTTGCTGGGTTCTCTCGTCTCGGGCAAGTCCAGAGTTGTGGTTGTTGGATTCTTCCTGAAACAACCTGAAGATCTGCATCTTGGGTGGTTTTGGTTAAAGCAGCAGGAACAAATAGCAGTTCATTTCTTGTGGCCGTGGTTATTAATGTGTCATCTGCATAATGATGTATTATGGCTGTCTGATACTTTATCGATGTATTTTGCATCCCCTGAGGAAGGGCAGCCCAGCAGTGACTTTGCATAGATTGTGCACTGTTTAAAATCATGATGGAAAAGAAAGGTTTCTGGGCACCCTCCGGGTGAAGGAGAATGGTAAAGGAATGGTTTTTTGAATCAGTTACCACTCGTGGCCAATTTGCTAGAAGCCTTATAGGTAGGGGCAGTCTGATCTGCAAGGCTTCTGCATGTTTTTTGACTGCATGTTCTGCTCTTAACATTTGCAATGTTTTCCACCTGTCACCTTTCTTTGGGGTGCAGGATACACAGGTATTTTGGGGACTGGTTATTGGCATATTGTGGCTTGCCTTAATTTGTTTCCTTTCTTGCACATGAAAAGTAGTACCACAAAGGATTACAGCAAGCAGGGCTCTTACAAGCAGTATAATGCTTGTAGCACATCTTTTGCCTTGCTTATGGCACCTTTGGTATAACTCAGTCATTTCTCTGTTGTTAGGGTGTTTATGGAATGTTGCTACTAGGGGCTTCCACGGACAATCTTCGTGAGAGTGACCTATTTCTTCACAACTAATACAACTAGCTGTGTGTCTGACTTCTTTCTGTACTCTTATCTGGGCATCTAAAGCTGCAGCTAAAGAGGCAGGTAGCTCCTTCTCAGAGCTAGCGTTCTGGTAGGATTGTACCAGCTCAATAAAGTCACAGTTCTCCCCTGCAGGAGGGCTCTGCAAAACTCCTTCACAGTTTGCATTTTCTCTTTCAAAAGCCAAATGCTTGTACAGCATCTCTCTGGCTTCATTGTATTTAATTTGCTTGTTTAAAGCAGATTGCAGCTGGTCTACGCATCTTAAATTTAACTCAGTATAACTTTGTAACTCTTTAATGGGGGACAGATGATCATCTTGATCTGCAGTGAGAATGCTTCCCATAGCTTTTAGGGCTTGCCTGGTTATCTCTCTATGGTACCTTGATTGTGGATCTAAATTATAATTTGCTTCTCTGCTTAATTGGTGTGCCGTGATGCCTGCCTGTGGGTATTTAATATGAATAGAGCAATTTTTCTGAAAATCAGTTAACCAAACTGTATATTGGATGTCACTGAGAACTAATTTTACTAATTCTTCCCAGTCATATGTGGTGAAAGGATAGATGTAACTCAATGCCTCCAAATATTTAATAATATTGGTTAAAGACAGACCAGAACCTCTTATCAAATGCCTCAGGTTCTCTGTAGCCCTATTCAGGGTTGGACTCTGAGGGGACTGGCTTTGGCTAATATCGTCTGGGCATGCCTGATTAACATTCAGGCTTTCCATACAAATTGCCTTGTCTAGACATTGTTCCCACATGTTAGTTGACTTCTCCCCATTTGCCCTTTTGATCCCTCCCATTGGAATCCTGTTTTGTTCCTTCTCCCCCTCTCCCCATCCCTCCCAGTTCTCCCCCCTTGTAGCCCCGGTGAGACCGGTTCCCTGTTGGGGGGTGGTGGGCGGTACAGGCGGCGAGTAGGGGGTGGAGTCGCCTCCCTTCTCGTGTCTGTGGGTGGGGCGAGGTTGCACCTGGGCCGAAAGAGAAAGGTCAGGGTTTGGGATGTGAGGAGGGGAAAATGGCTGCGGCCACACTGGGTCACGTGGTCGTTGGTCATCCACAGTGAAATGGGGTATGGTCGCTGTATTAGCTCCCCCATCGCTGTAACAGAATTGCCTGCTGTGGGCCCATAGGCCAGGAGCTTGCATGGCAATTCTGTCCCTTCTCAGCGACTGTGTTCTCCCGGCTCCCTCCCTTTCCCCGGTGTGTTCCCTGAGTTTCTGTTACTATGTTGTGTTGTGCTGCTACCAGCAGTGTGTGCAGGGGGTGCGGTGTGGGTTTTTTGTTTTTCCCTGTGTGCTTTGTGCGGGCAGAGTTTATAACCGAGTAAACTGCTTTATATTGCAAAAACTGGCGATCGCCTGTGTGTGTGTTTAGTTTCAATGTATCATGGGGTTTCTATGGAAACAAGTGTCTGTGTTTACCTTGTCTACGTGTTCTGAGTCCTTTGTGTAGCAGTTTTGTTTATCTGGCAGTCTTTTCTCTGCGGTTTTTTTCTCTCGGCGTCTCTGCGGGGTGCGGGTCTGTTGCGGCTGTGGCGCGGAGGGGCGCGCGGCGCGGGGCAGGATCGGTGGGCGACGGCGATGGCGGGCGGGGGGGCGGCTGGGCTCCTCGATGCGGCTGCAAACGGCGGGCGCGGGGCAGGGTCGGCGCGGGGCTGGCTGTAGAAGCGGCGCTTGGGGGTGCAGGCAATCGGCGTGTGCGGGCTGCTGAAGCGGCGAACGGCGGCGGCGGCGCTGGCGGCGGCACTCAAGTCACGCGGCGGCGGCTCGGTGCGGGTCCGGCTCCGGCGGGCACGGCGTTAGCGGCGGCAGTGGTTCGGCGGGGCAGCGGGTGCCGGTCGGGTGCTGCGGTCGGGGGTCGCGGCGCAGTTCTGCTTTTCCACGTGGCTTTTGAGCGCAGCGTGGTTTTGGCAGGGGCAGCGGGCGGTGTTAAGGCGGCGCTGGGCTCCGTTAGACGGATACTCCCGGCGCGGGTCCCTGCTGCGGCGCGGGGGGGCGGCCATCGCACGTGCGTGGCTCGGCCGTTTCCCCGCGGTTGCAGACTGCGGTACGCGCGGGGGGAAGGGTGGCAGGGTCGCAGCGGCGCCTTTAAGCTCGGCGCGGAGCTGGTCGGAGGCGGCAAGTAGGCGGGGAGCCGCGGCAGTTTCTGCTCAACAGAAACTGAAACGGGGCTCCGTGGGGGCCCGGCGGTGGCTGGAGATGTTAAGAGGCGGCAGCAGCAAAGCTACTTCTCGCACGTGGTCCGGCTGGTGCTCTCGGCAGCGGCAAGGCCGCTTTTACCAGACTGACCGACGCACGGGAACCAACAGGCTTTTCCCTGACGATCTTAAGGTGCTCCGCGGCCCGGGTCTCCGAGCTGCAGGCACACTCTCGCCCAGGGAGCAGTCTTAGGCGTGCGGGGTGCCTCCCAGTCCGACTCACAGCATTGATGTTGTGTGGACCCTCTGCTCTCTCCGGTTGCTGCTCGACCTTTCGGTTTCTTCTTCAACTTCTTTCTTCTCTTCTCTCGTGCACTTTCCTAATATTTTTGAGCTCGTTAACTAACTTCCGTTTCTTAGATGCTACTAAGACCACGGCTTTATTGACGTCAAGGTTTTTAGCAGTAAAGGCTCCCGTCTCCGAGAATGGAGACGATCCCGGAACTACCGGTTGAATTCCTGATTCAGGAGAATATGTGGCTTAATATAAGCTAAAAGAGTCCAGGATAATTGGCTTAATATAAGCGAAAATGTCCCTTTCGTGTTGCCATATGTAGCGGCGCGGCCCTTGTATGACAAGGAATGAAATGCTCCTCTGCGGTGGTGTGGTCAAAGAGGCTTTATTTCAAACTCGGCGCGGTTTTATTCCTTAACACCATGTGACTTCTTTAACCAACCAGGTTACTTATGTCGGGGCATGCTCTCTTGGGCTCTGTTACCTCGGCACATCCCCTGTGCCTTTAGACGCGCCTCCCCGCAAGAGAGCACAAACTTTGCACATTGGGATGGTCAACACACTGTTAGTTTAGAGTAGCATGGAATTCTGTAGATTTTTTTTTTTTATGTCCTACACATTAGTTTGGATCCCATGAAGCAGCAACGCTGACATGTCCGTGCTGGCTGAACGCTATGAGCCAGACACACTTCAGACAGACAGAGCAGGGAAGAAGGAAGTGAGCTCTTGAATCAACACACTGCAGCACGGGAACTGGCATAGCACAGTCTCTTGCTTCCCTGCATCCATGTGAGTCAGCAACAGCTGTATTATTCCTCCTCCCAAACCCTGCTGTCATGCAGGGCTTGTACACAACTGCATCTTGAAGCCCAAAACACCTTTAAGGATCCCACTATGCCAAACTCACACACAAAGAACAAGAAGATAAAAGAAGTATAATTTCAAGCAATTTTGAAAGAAATTTAAAAGTAATTTAAATTAGTCTAATAAATAATACCGAACCCTTGGGAAAAAAGTTTTCAGGTGATTCCACATTTAAATGCTTTAAAACAATCATATGAAAATTATCAAAAACAATCAGTTATAGAAGCCAATGCCGCAGTTCCTCTGGCTACATCTTCCTTAACAGCAGAAGAAAGCTCAGTCTGAGCAGACTGGGGGTCAGCTTTGCTCTCTCCTTGGGTTTACTTTAGTAAAGGAGCTACTGACATGAATTTTTGATTCTGTGGTTTAGTTTACAAGGCAACTTATTTCCTAAGATTTTTGAAGCATTTTGCATGTCTGGTTATGCTATTCCCATTAACTTTAATATGTTGCTGAGGAAATGTGTAGTTTACCAATCACATCATCATCAAAATCCTTCTTTCCCCAAGCACAAATTTAGTAAATCATACCTGTAATTTAATTCTTAATCAAGAGGTCCTTGAGCCTGATTCCCGAGACTCACTCAATGGATTCTGTTATGCATAGTATCAAAATAAAGGTGCTCTGGGTTCATGCCCCTGTCTTCTGCCTTTCAACCATTATGAACCTAAAATAAAACACTAGAGGTATTTGTGTTCCAGATGGTTAAGAAATTAATTTTCAATGAAAAACAGTTAGGTTACAGTAAGGATGCAAATAGCGCAAAGAGTTTCAAGCCTGAGCAAGCTCCATGATTCTAATGATCTGTGCCCAGAACTGAAAACAGGATTTGGAAACAAATTTTGCCTTGTCATTGAAAACAAGAGATGACAGTTATGCCTGTGCAAATTAAGTGTGGGAAGTTTATTCATGGAAAAACAAACAAACAAACAAAAAAACCACAAAAAATCGGATTGCAGTCTGTTAAACATACTCAGCTATTTTTAAAAGGATGATTAGTTCAGTTGGTCACTGCATAACTGAAATGTTTTCTTAACCTGATTCAAATCATAGTGCACTAAAAAAACATGCACATGTACTTCCTTATGATTAGAGGCCAAGGTGGGAAATGAATTGAAAATAAACCAAACTATTTCTTCCCCATGATTTCTTTCATCAATGCTGGGTAAAAAACACCCAAGAGCTAATTTAAACCTTTGAGGGTTGAAATGAGGCAGTTTTCATTTCACACTCTTGCCATTCCCACTCACTGCAGCCCAGCAGCAGCTGAGCAGCAGCAAACAGCCACTGCACCTGCAGAGCCCCAAGAGCAGCATCGACCTGCCTGACCAGGGCGGCAGTGCCACCCCATGTGCACCCAGCTGCAGTAGAAGCAAGTAAAAGAGCTCTGGAAGCCTTACTAATGCTTGGTCAGGCCACCAGGAAAAAGTACAGGATCTCACTAGAGAAGCTTGTCCAAAACCTGTAGGGGATGAACTTCACAATACTTGTATTTACAGGGAGCAACCCGAGGTGGCCTCATGGTCTGTGATAAAGGGCAGTGCCAAACTGGTCCCTATGGAACACAGGTAGAGGAAATTCCAGTAAGTCCTGTTTGATGAAACAGCTTGGTGTGAAAGAGAAAGACTTGGAGTATGAATGCTAAAGCCTTGTGTAAAGTAATACAACATGATATTCCTAGGTCTGTGTCATGGTTTGAGATAGCCCCAAAATCCAATTCCCTAGCTCCATTCACCCTCCCACATCTCAACCCAATGTGAGATGGGTTTTTCCAGACAAAACACACCAGACTCAAAGTGGGGGAAAGGAAATATATTACAATGACTGTACAAATACATACTATAACACATTATACACACGATCACAACTATCTCTACCATGACATAAAGTATTTACAATGGATCACATCTCTTCTCCCCTCCAAATAAAAGTCCAGGAGGGAAAGAAGGACAGATCCCTTCCAGTCCCAAAGCAGGAATCTCTTCTAAGGCAGCAGGTCTCCTCATCTCATGCATGCAGCAGTAACTGCATTGTTGTAGCTGGATCTCTGTTCAATACACACAAGGGGGTCTCCAAGCCCCTCGGCTCTCCTTCGGTCCAAGCGAAGGCCTCACCTGTGGACTGCGAGCAGGGACAAGACTCGCGTCACCACAGGTATATCATGAAATGCAGGGGCATCTTCGTGAAAGTCCCTTCCTCAGGGGATTCAAATTCCCCTTTGCAGAGCTCCGTGCTCTGTCTCAAGGCAGCGGGGGGTGAAGCCCTCCTCCACATTCCTTTCTATCCCGGTCCAGCTTCCCAGGACGCTCTGAGCTTCTCAGTTCCTCTCTCTCTCTCTGGTGCTGCATGTCCAAAACTGCTCTCCAAATATAGGAGTCCATCTCCCTCTTTTCCTCAGAGGGATCAAAGGAGTTTTGGGGGGTCTGATATCAGTTCTTACCCCCAGAACTCTGTAGCTCTGCTGTTGGCTTCTGCTGCTTCTCCGGTTCAGGTCTTATCAGCTGGCTTTCAGCCATAACCTCTGGGGCTGCTGCCGCTGCTTCTGCTCTGTCTCTGCTCACTCACGATGGAAAACATCTCCCAGCTCACAGCTACAGACACATAGTCCAGCTTAACACTGTTCTAAGTCTTTGCAGTCCCCCCCAGTCAGGGGCTGGGAGGCCCCAGAGGCCCCGAGGGGCTCTGGGCCCCTTTTCTCGTGGCTCCTACAACATGGCCACCTCACCTACAACCAAAAACTACAACTCTTCTCTTCCGTTTGCTTGTGGTATGTTTACATTTCTGCAGGAGCGCCCATTGGACAGAACTTCAAAACTTTCTGGGGTTTCCACCCCTTGGGGGTTACCACTTTTCTTAGCCTCTGGGGGAAAACAAGATTCAAACCACTACAGTCTGATATAGCAATTCAAAAATCAAAATCCTGGTGAGATAATTATGTAGTGAAGTCCACACTTTACTGACAGTTTGAAGAGGCAAATGATCAGCATGAGAACTTGTTTCTGTGATTTGAAAATACAAACAGAAAATTGAAAGGAATAAGCATGGAATGTGTTTTGTATACGTAAAATTATATCCACACCTATCTATGACAGCATGACACTGCAAACATATTTAGTATGACTAAAAATGCTCTGCCACAAACCTAGACTTGGTCTTATTAGGAACACAAGATTCTTCATAATTAACAAAAGATGAAACCCATTAATGTTTGATGTTTTCTTAATTTGAAGATGATACACCAAAATAAATAAAGTAAATAAGCAGGGCAAGATTCCCCTTGAATTCCCCTTGAATTAGTATTTTATCTCAGTAACTAACATATTTGTATAAAGATTTTCAATAAGTAATAAAAGATAAAACATCCTGCTTTCTAGATTGGTTCTGATGTTGGTATAGTTCCACATAAATAACCTTTCCAAGTGGCAACATGAGTAAAAGCAATCAGGACCCTATCTTTCTGTGTGCAGTACAAAGTGAACACTTTAATACAGTCAATAATCCCAAGGTAAAGAGACGATGGCTACAGAGCAAGACTCAGTGGGATATAGATTTCAGGTTACAAGTCAATGAAGATGTAATAACTCTCCTTAGCTGCAGCATATTCCTCAGAGTTCTGCAAGCTCATTCACCACACAGGGATATTCTCAGGAGCAGATCAAACCACTGAAAGATGATTCTTTCCATGTGCCACAGGACAGAGAGCAGAAAATACAGTCACTGGAGCCCAAGTCACATGGACTCTGAGACACAAGAGCCGTATAAATATGAGCAAGTGAAGTGATACATCCCTGCCCTGCCTTGGAGGCTCCAAGCCCAAGCAACTCAGCTCCTGCAGCAGTGAGGTTGGCTACTCCCACCCAACAACGATCTTCATCAATCAGGGACCAGACTAATAGAAGTCCACAATTATCCTCTTTGCACCCATTCCAGTGAATAGCAACTAGGGCCTCAAGCAGGAGCTGACACACACCTTGCATGTGAAATTCCACCAGCAGTTGAAACCAGACATTGTGAAGTGTTGGTCTGGCCTGCTTGATTTCACATCCTTCAAGTGATAGGCTAAATCTCCTAAAACCTTTACCGAATTTTGGGAGAAGCCTCCAGAGCTCTCTGGCAATTGCAGTTCTTACTGTATAGGTACTCTTGTATTTAAGCTGTTGTATTTAAGACTCTGCAGGGCTGGCAGCCCCAGAATGAAGAGTAACTGCCCCTGAAGACATGGGAAAACACTCCTAACTGAACTGTTGCCTTAAGAGACCGCAGAGAAAAATGACTCCAGGCCAATTTAGTGTAGGAGATAAGATAAAGAGAGTAGGTCCTTTAACCTCAGGCCTGACAGTGGTTCTATGATTATAATAAGGTCCATCCAATCCTAGATTTGTCCACTCCCTGTTCTTCCCCCCGACATGCCCCTTTGGGAATTGGGTCTGGGGGCATATGGGACCCCTTCTTCCCATCTTCCTCTTTGTCACAGCACGTCCAGTCATTGGAGCTCCTCCAAAGTTCTGGGTTTTGAAGGACGCTTTGACTATGATGTATCTTCTTGTTCAAGCCAGGTGCAAATGTTCTTAAACAGAAAGAAGGCCTACCTTGACGGAAGTCTAAACAAGCTAAGGAATTTAGAAAGTTAGATATGAAAGGGGATAATAGGATTGGGTAATTGTGAAAACTACTGTGCTAAAGGGTGGCATATTATACAGCTTTATTAAAATCTACATTCACCACACAACTACTTCTAAAATCTACAAAAGTTAAAAAAAACCAAAAAACTCTGAGGTATCAGAACACATCTGAGCACAGTGGGTATGCAGCAACACATCTCTACTTTTATGATAAAAAAATTTATGGCATTTTATTGTATGTTGATCCTTCCAGAGTTTAGACAGGACTGGAATCCTATCTGATTTGTACAGCACTGGTAGAATTGTTAACTGAGTTCTGCAGGGCACAGTTCTTTCAACTCCACACACCTGCATGTTTTGCTTTCCATTTTCTCCCCCGGCCACATTTTCTGCAGCTGCTGCTGCTGACTCAGAGCCATTTCGGACTACATTCCCAGCACCTCTAACCAAAGTACCTGCCTAGACATGAATCCAAGGACCTCGATTCCTCCTCCTGTGCCAGTACCCTCAGTAGATGTGGCATGACCATGCATGGCCATCAGCCACTGTTCATCTCTGGAGCTTCCTTATCTCTCTCTTCCCCAAATCCCTTCTGATAATTTTTCCTTCCTCAAGATGAGCACAACTGGTGGGCGTCATTTAAACTGCACATGGAGTGCATCAGTTAGTGCCTCTGTACCAGCAAACAAGAATTAAAATAGGTGATTTGTATAAGCAGCACAACATGAATGACAAAAATTATTTTTTATATAATTTTCCTGTCCATTATTGGGAAACCAGGATTTCTACTAAGGCAAGAACAGACAACCTTCATTGTAGAGAAGCTTCATGGAACACACGAATTTGTACAGGTTTTTGTAATCTCCTTACATTTATGAACTTAGCAGAGTCAACACTAAAAAACCACTCGCTCACGTGAGACCCAGTAAAACAGCTTACAGAATGTTTCTTCTGATTGGCAGTAACAGGTCATTTCATAAACTACATTACAGATTTTTGTAAAAGATCTTGTGATTGAGGATGGCAGGCATGATGTCTGCATGTCGGATAATCTCAAGCAAAGAAGTCGGAACAATTGGCAATCACCACTGAAGCTGTAATGAAGTGGTCTTTATGTCCACTTAGAAACTTTCCAGTGGAATATTTTCCACTAGAAAAAAAAAAAAATTAAAAATCAAGTTCATCAAAATATCTCAGTTTATTAATTTGACTAAAAATCTCATGAAAATCAGGCAGGTTTCCACTGGAAAATTACTTCATTTCCTCATACTCTGTTGTAATCATCCCAGCAGGCTGATAGAAACCTGGAGATAAAGAAACCCTCAAGTCCTAAACTCACCACTAGCAACCTCACAAGCCAAGTCTGCAAGTCTCCTTTCCAGTTTGGTAAATCACCAGGCAAACTGCCTTGAATTTACAGAAACTTCACTGCTTCTGAAGTCTCCAGCTCCTCAGAACCCTTTCAGCAGCAGACAAGTCTGACTCCAGGACTCCCAGCCTTCTGGGTTTTAAGCATCCAGAAATCTGATGAAAACCTGGATACATTTATTACAAGAATCCATGTATTTGCAGAAGTAATTTTCAATTAAATTTCAGTGCTTCTTATTTTCATGCCATTTGGAATAAGAAACTTCCAATTTAAAGAGCTGGATAATCAGACTTGCTTTCCAAGGAGTTGTTGGTATCTGTGGTCCAGAATAAAAGCCAGAGGTCGCATTGCTCTAGTTCTTTATTTAGGAGTCAACAAACATGGAATTCAAAGCTTGTTGCTGCTGACTCATTCTGAAACGGCTGAACACTTACTAGAGTAGGAACTAACCGTTTCATAGTGGGTCTCCTGTGCATCCCAACCTAAGGCACATGCCAGTTTCTCTGGGTTGTGTAACAGGCATTCAAATGGCACAGTGACCAGCAGCATTTACAGCCAGAACACATCTGTTATGTGACAGCTGCAAGTTTTACCATCTTTATTTAAAACTGGAACTTCTTTGTTATTTTTTTATTTCATGACTATCCCCCTTGACAGTATAAAAGCTTGAACTGGCACAGCGTGTATTCCTTTGGATGAGAACATTCCCAGCAAGTGACTATAGAATATCTTTGAGCAAATTATAACCAGACACAAAAAATGGACTGAAGAAGCAACCTTCGTTTACAAGCAAACTCATTTCAGACAACTTGGATTTTTGGATAAAAACAAAGTCTATCAAGTCAATCACTTTCTTTTCAGAAAATAAAAAGACGCACTTAAATTATTAACCTTTATCCACTGCACTTCAACAAAACAGAGTATTTCTCCATGGAAATTCAATTTCATGGAAAATTTAACTGATTGGAATACATTTGTCTCCTAGCATGTCAATGCCTTGAAGATACAATCCACAGTTTCACACAAACCCAGCAATACAGGAGTGCAGCCTGGAACATGCCCATCACTGCACATCGCAGAGCCCAGGAGAGATTCCAGAGCCGGCACAAAACCCGTCAGCTTCTGAGCCAGAGGAGTGGGAGGAGAGGACAAATGTTGTGTCTCACCTGGGCTGACTTGCACTATCATTGCACTAATGTGCTGCTCTGGGGATCCAAGTTGGCCTTTCCATAACACTCCTGTGACACACAGGTAACCCTGGGCTTGTACTGAACACCTGAGTGGAGACAAAGCGTTTTGCCCACAGTCTACTGATGTTTCTGCAACGTTTTAGTGTAAAAGCTGACCCAGAAAGGATGACAAAACCAAAACTCAGGAGAAAAGAGTTAATTTTACTCTAGAATGGACTTACTGCATGTTACTTAACCATGGAGTACCACAGGGAAAGGATTTATTCCAAGCCCAGAACAAAGGACATCCGAATTCAAATCTTAATGTGCAGATTGACTATCTTTCAGTCATCTTTGTTTGTGTTAACTCTTCTAATTTCATACATTAGGGCTTGCAAAAGAATCAATATCTATTGAACTCTGCCTTCTTTTCTAATATCTTCCACTCTGTGCTGTGGCCATACAGACATTACATACCTACCATAGAGATTCCACACATAAACTCACTGTATTTCCATTGGCCAGACTTATACATTTCTGATTTACAAAGGCATTAATCCATCAGTGTTTGGGCACTACTCTAACAACAGCACTCCAAAAGTACTAAGACTCAGAAGAGTACTGGAAAGTGGAATACATTCAGACTTGCAGCACCTACTCTCATAGCTAGAGCTGTTTAAATGTACTTTCTAGTTCTGTGGCCCAGACACACCAGATGACAATTATTTCCTATAAAGTAATTAAAACCTGCACATAATCAATAAATATAATCAACTAACCTGCCTAAGTTTGTGAGACCCACTATAGGAAACTTCTTACCCAGTGTGCTACCTGATGGCTGTAAATATGAACAGCTACATGGACCGACCTGCCATCCATGTTTGTTTGAAAAAATTACAAGTACAGAAACTACAGGTAAAAACTCTTTTTGATGACCTCCTTTATGAGCCCTGCCTTTTATGATGCCCTGAGTTCAACCTGAGCCTTTACTTTAGAGCTTGTCCCATAAGGTACAGATTTGTCAGAGAAAAAATAGCCTGCAGCTGTTGAAGCAATAGCCACTGTTGTAGATGCAACCAAGGGAATATTCAGGTAACATTATCACATCACACACCTCATAGAATGACTCAAACATTGTTTCAGGCAAATATGAACTGGCACAGGCGAGTCAGTCCTCTCCGAGCTACTGGCACAAAGCACTGGCCCTGAACTGAGAAGAGCATCTGGCTTTGAGCAGTGCCTGCTCCTTCTCTTGAGCATGTCAGTGCATAGTCCTCAGGCCTTGGACACAAAGCTCCAACACCCCACACTCTCTGTAGGTCCTGAACCTCTTGAAAACATCTTTCTCCCAGGTACAACCAGGCCCTACTATTTTCAAATATCTCTCTTCCAGTCAAGGATTGAAATGTGTAAATGTTAGTGTGCTGGAGGATTTGATCTGCACTGGGGAGATGTTTAACATACAGAGCCTGCCTACAGAGAGAGGGAAGGTCAGAATGACTTGTGAGATGTTTTACCTGGGAAAAGGAGTCTGTGGAGGTTAGAGGCTTCCCCCATTGATCCTTCTGTGAAACACATCCTCCTGGTTTCACAATAAGAGAGTTGCTAGGTAACCATAAAGCCTACACTTACCCCTCTCCATGATCCCAGCTGTGACACTTTTGAGGAAATCAACTCCCTTGTATCTTGTCCCCAGAGCATCAGCACAGAATAGATAGAAGAGCCAAGTAAACTACAGATAAAACACCATGAATTCATACCCTGCTCAGTAGCTTCCCTAAACAGATGAGCCTTCAAGAGTACAATAAAGAAAATAACAAAGAATCACTCAAAGCACCGACAAACTACCAAAGCAACTCTCTGCACATTTACTTCAGTCCTATAAGGCCCTTTTCTTACTTGCCAGAGAACCCCACAACCTCAAGTCACTGACAGCATGGGCTATTGTTCACAAGATTATCCAAAAAAAAAAAATTATAAGCCCCCAGCTTCCCATTGGTTTAAAATCAGAATACAACCTGTCATTACATAAGAGGGACAAAATATCTGAGTTGATTGAGCCAATCTGATTATCCTTGCCCCCTGCTGATGAATATAAGCTATTCTAAAAAATTAAAAAGCTATTAGACTATTGAAAATAGTTTTGAACAATAATCTCTGAATGCATTATTTCCATGTTTAAAGATCAGCTAGTAGAAGCACAACTTGCTAATACAGGCTGCCTGAAAATTCAATAACTGGATAATGGTCAATTCCTTCACTGTTACTGTCTAATTAGAGAATTCTGCTTCAGCTGAAATCCATTTAAGTGAGCAACATCCACATATTGTAAAGAAAGATTAAGAATGTATTAGGTCAGGGTAAGAATGCTCATGATGTGAGTAGGCAATTACAAAAGCCACCTGATTGACCAACTCCACCTCTTTTATTGTATTTTTTGCTCTGTCAATAAAAAACAGTGGCAAGAATTGAAATAAGTAGTAATTCTCCTTCCCACTTTTTCTTCTTTTTAAATTGTCACAGTAGAAAAAATAGATAGCTACTAAAAAACAACAGTCTTGTGAGAAAGCACGAATACCTGCTCTCTAGAAAGAGTAGGGAACATACAAATATTAGCACTCCCTCTTTACAAAACTAGTGGCAGAATGTGCTGGAATGCTCTACCCAGAGGAAATGCTGCTTTGCTGTAGTATGGCAACAGCCAGTTGGCAAACCTTAAATAGGGTGGAATTTTCATAACACCACCCCTGCACATCCATGTTCATGAATAAGAACAAGCGTCTAAGGTTCCAACATCACCTTCTAAGAGGCCTTACCTGATGGTTGAGCACTGAATAGGCCCAAAAATAAAGTAAAACATCATTATCTCCAGCAAATTTGGTGAAGTGAGTCTGCTGCCTAGTGCTCTGGGTAAGATTTGGTTAGAACAAAGGTAGACAGCCCAGCAACACCAGCTAAGAAGGAAGATGTTAAAAAGTTGGCCAGAAAACTATCTGAAAATTGATACAATAAATCCCCTAGGAAACAGTTATTGAACTATATGAGGCCTCAGGCTATGCTTTTATATGTCTGTAATTCCCTTACCTTCCAAATCAATGGAAAGCAGCATGGGAGTTCTAAAATCTAACAATACTGCAGTGGTAAGAAACTATTTTCCATGTGACACAATTGCATCATTTTGTCATCAGGCAGAAATACAACCCCATGTGTGATTAAGATTGGGCAAATATGCAAAGTTTCCTTGTGCTTTCAAGAATATATTATTCCTTTTATTTTGATGTATCAAAGAAAAACATTTTAAAAGTTCAGGGAATTTACTGACTACTAAAGGACTTTTGCCCATGCCAATAGTTAAGACAGGGTCTTAGTTATATCATTTGCAATGGCACAGCCCCTTAACAATTTTCCATTCTCCCTTAATCATGACATAGTTAACAAGAGCAAAGTAAAAGTTAGAGTATCAGGTATTTGCAAAGTTTCCTCTATAGTCTTTCATTTCTATTCGGGCTGAAATTTGATGTATTCTGAATAATGGAAACAATGTTCAAAGCAAACTTCCCCCCAGCATTATACTTCCTTAATGTTCCTTTACTTGTGATATTGTGATTTTTATATTCCATATAAAGGTCTCCTTTAGGCTGAAAAAAAGAAAATATGTTTTAACATTTAAAGCGAGGGTAAATAATACTGTACTGCTGGGCAGTTTTCAAAGCCACATTAAAAGAGGATCATAGCAAAAAGAGGCATCCAGTACAAAAACACTACAGGTTCCTTCTCTGTGTTCTGTGATTTTGTTAAGATACTCTTTTAATCCAGCCATTTATAGCAACTCTCTCAGTAAGGGGAAATCAGGCTTTATTATAACATATATTAAATGTCATTGCATTCTCTAATTGACAGATAAGATTTGGTGAATCCTGACCCTTACATCAGTTCCCCAGAAGCCACATTAGACTGTTATGAAAGTGTTAAGAATACTGGGAAAGCCATAAGAAAAATGTCTATTTCCCTGATGGATCCCAGTTGCCACAGGATGTCTGTCTATGGCACACATGGGGCAGAGGGATACAGGTTTGCAGGAATTCCTGTCAAAATGCAACGTAGAACATCACAGGCTAGGATTCAGTGTTGCTCACGCTTCAATGCCTCTGAAACTTTCCTCATGCAAATAAGCCCTATGAATGCATTTAGATGCCTCTGCCTTCAGATGTGCATCTTCTGAGCATCTCCAGTATTAGGTCCATCACAACAATCACACTGTGCAGGAATCTTTCTAACCACCCACCATCCAAAAGAGAACTTACAAACAAAAGAGTTTCCTCTAGGGTCAAAACCACAAGAAGATTTTCTCTGACATTCCAGTGTCCTCCTAGGAGGAGGAATCCAGCTCCATTTTCATACTACCCCACTCAAGGGCTCTCAAGGGCTATACAAGCTACACCTCTGAAGCAGTGCTCAAGCAAAGGCTTTCCTCAAAACACCATAGTAGGCAGAAAACAAATCTTGGGACGTCCCTGCTGCAAGGGCTCCAAAATAATGACATGAGGAGATAACAGAGAAGAGCCTCAATCTAAGCTGCTGATCACCTGTTGAAGCTTTTCTGACTCACCACCTGTCCTTTCTCCCTTCCTTTTGGGTCAAGGCCTTTTAAGGGTCAGGTAAGACCACAGTGAGATGCAATTACTGCTGTGTCATTGCAGCCTCCCTGGAGCACAGGGATGAGGACCATTCAGGGCTGCACCCCCAAAGTGCTGCTTTCTGGTGCTGCAGCTTCATCACCTCTTGGACCACAGAGCCCAGGAAAAGTTGTCTGAGACCCAGAAGCTGAGGAGCTGTAGTATTGTATCCATCAAAGGGCTGAGAAAGAGTCTTCTACAAACCATGAGATTTAGCAGGTCTGTAGAAGCTTTGTTAAATTTACTTTAATTCTGTTGATTTCATCTCCTCTGGGAATGGCTAAATACAGTATTCCATGCTCTTGTATCATTGGCAATAGTTATCAAGGAAAGACAAAAAAGGATGAAAAATCAAATGTCTCGCTTACCTTATCTAAATTTGCCATAAAACACTAAACAAATTAATTTAAAATTATAAATAAATAAGGATAATTCAACTTCCTTGAAAACCATCACCCCATTCTTCAGACAGTCTGTCAGCATCAGCTGGTCTCTAGATAACAGAGTCTGGAAGCTTCTAAGTCATCTAAATGCAGAATTTATTCCACTGGCTTCCCCATGCGTGCACGTGTATACGTATGTTTAATACATGTATTAAATTTCAAATACATTGCTTTTAACTAATCACCTCAAGTGGCATTTGTGCAATCTAGATATTTTCTTTGTTCCTTCAACACTCTTTCAATTACACTGAAAATTTCAGAGAAATAAAATTATAGCATGCTGAATATTAAAAGGTGGGGAGGGAAAAGAGCAAGAAGCTAAGCTTCAAAGGGAATTCTACACTTTGAATTCAGTTTTCATCTTCCAAATGTTCACATTTCGCTACACAGATGTCAAACCAGGAGGTAGGTAATAAAGCAGGTTCCTTTAAGATTAAAAAAAAAATACATTTTAAATGATCAAATTAAACCATATTCCAAGCATGGCAGAAGCAAATGACGTATTATTAGATCTTCCCTAAACCTCATTGAACCACCTCTTTCCATCATAGCAAGAGCCTGTCAACCATGCAAGCCCTTGCCAAAAATAAAGAAAGAATGGCAGCATTTCCCGTCTGCTGATGAGTCCTTTCTAAGGGAAGACAAAACACTGATTTTATTTAACTCTGTTCCAGTTATTGACTGGCCATATAAACAGTCATCATGACACACAGCCAGGTTTATTCACGTGCCCAGCAAGCCAGGCCAGGCATAATAAAGAGATTACACACTCTGTTTGGAATACAGGCAACTTGGAATAGCTTTTATTGAAGCTTAAGCATGGGAAATATTGGGTAGTAGATTTAGGTATCACACAATCAGAAATATGTTTGGCTCAAAAACACAACACATGGCACCCTCAGTGGATGAGGATGAGTATTATTACAGCACAATAGGCCTGCCTTTCTCTCCCTGCCAAAAGGAAAACTTGGAATAGCATAGTGCACATGGCATTTTAAACTTAGGGGAGAGAGACTGACAAGAGTAGGAAGGAAAAAAAAGTATTAAAAAGAGTTCTGTAAAATATCTATGCCCTCGAAAGACAGCTCCTCATTAACCACCCCCAGTCCCTGTACTAGAGACCTTACAAGGGAAAAGACTCCTAACATGGGACAGAAGGGACAAGAGTAAGGCTCTGCCCAATTTCTGTGTTTCTCCTGCTCTCACTGGCATTAACATCTGTACCTGAGGAGCCCACTCAGGGCAAAGAGGTTGTGGATGTGCTGAGGGCGCATGCAACCCCACCAATCAGTTCTGCTTCCTCCTTTCCCTCTGCTACTCCATTTGAGCCCAGCTGTTGGATTTTTGCTGGTAAATACTTTGGGCTGGACTGTTGACCTACTCTGAGGTTGCACAGGTGACACATGATGTGGACCTGATCCACAGGTACGATTCCAAGGCACAACCTGCATAACAACTAAGGAAACATAACTCACATTTGCTATCTCAGGCTTTCACTTTTCAATGCTCAGCCATCTCAGATGGTTACAATTTACACTAATTTGACCATTTTCTTGCATAGAAGTGTTCCTGCTTGTTTAGAAAATACTTTCAAGTGCACCTAAGATGTTACAGCTCCTGTGTCAGAAAATGTCAGTTTAAGAACAGACCTTCAAAATAAAGGGTTTGAGTTTTTCTGACCAAGGTCAGCAAGAGCTCAGACCTTTATTTGACATGATGGTGATTGGTGCCATGGATGCAGCAACCAACACAGGTAGGAGGCTCTTGACTACTAAAGGGAAAAAAAAGGATTTCTGCTTGATGTCATGCTGACTGAATTTACAGGAACCTCAAGTGGCACAGGAGGAAGAGGTGCCTAGAAATCAGGGGCCAACCAAATGGACAAAAAAGGCCGATATACAGACAACTGCTGTTCCCATTGCACAGAACATTCCTAACTTTTACTGCTTGTACTTTCCTCAGTAACATGCCAGTCTGTTCATTCTTTTTATTTACAACCCTCTGCACTGTGTCTGTGTATCAAAGTATGCAAAGACAACCTTCTTACAGTCAGCAGTTGAACTGCAACTTTATTCTGAATAAATCTATAACAAGATAGGTGAAGTGTCTACACAGATTCAATCTAGGTAATAAGTATTCCATAAGGCAACAGGATCAGACTTTAAGAAAGACGCAGCTAGAGCACAACAAAGGTCAGTGAGAGCTACACAGTGATTAAGTTTCCTTAACCCAATCAGAAGGTGTTCAGCCTGAACTATGGACTATGACCCCTCAAGGAATCTGACGCCTTTTTGTCACTGATGGTTTAAGGAAGAACAGTGTTTTCGTAGGTTAAGCTGACAGGCAGGGTGAGGCTTACAGCAAGGCTTGGAGCTTGTGACTATCCTTTCTCCTAACACATATGCCTGCAGACCCATCAAGATGGCAAGTGATAGCAACGTGCCTCTGTCATAGGTTTACTTGTTCTAAAACACCAAGTGGGAATTTTTTTTCTTTCCCCTGCATCATTGTGTGTAATGGTTTGGTCTAGGCCTCTTCCTGGCAACCAGGTCAAAACTAAGGAAGTACCATATCCCAGTATTCCATTCTATTTCTTTGTGTAAGCAGAAGTATTAATACAAGGGGAGAAGTAGATTGGGCCCTTCTTCTCTTCCGGCGTACTTGGAGAGGGCTCTGTGGTGCAATGTACAGCGCTTTGGACTTCTGGCTGCCGTGGACTACTCTCGAAAGGCTAAGGCTGAGGCAGAAACTCAAACTGAAACATTGTGAAAGAGGGATGTTGAACGAGGGAGGGAGAGGGTGGTTCTTTTGGCTGGGGTGATTGACAGGCACAAAAGAACTGACTAGCAGGCCTGCATTCCAGGCTGATGGTTGTCAGAAGACTGGGGGGGTGGAGGTGAGGTTTTTTTCCTCTCCTTGGGAAATGGCAGTCACTTCACTTTTGCCCTGACTCAGGGAGGGGGGGTGAGGGGGAATCTCCATCGCGGCTCCTCCCACGCTGGGGCCCACAGCGCCCCCTGCTGGCCAACAC